>NC_092112.1:42045236-42345236 GCF_045679555.1 Salvelinus alpinus | reverse complement strand
GAGATCACCTCTTGTTCCTCCTCCTCTGCACCATCTGCTGAGAAGATTAAGGGCTCAGAGGAGGCTGCTAGACCTGGGAGAAGAGGGAGGGAGGGAGGGGAGGGCGGAGAGAAAAATGAGGGGAGGGAAGGTGGAGGGGGAGAGAGTTTGTCAGGGGATGATGAAGTGTCCTTGTCCCGTTATCTCAAGTCCTACAATGTAAACAAAACAAGGTCATAAGAGAATAATTGTGATCATTTGCCAGACAGAGACAGAGCATGGCAAAGACAGAGCATCCAGAGATGAGATAATAACACTTGTCAGTGCATTTGCATGACATTTCAAAGCTGCTGTCACACCACAGTACAGATAACTGTTAAATACAGCATTTCAAAACTAGGGATGGCCACGGTTATTCTAATACCCAAACGGACGTTAGTATTCGATTACTTGTGTGAATTATTTTTTGTTTGTTGTATAGGCCTATTTTAACAATGAAAGGCATTGTCTAAATTAAATTAAAATATCCATGTGACATTGTTACATACAAGGATATACCATGACATTTGAAATTCTTAATTTAATAAAACAAACTTTTGAATGTAGTTTTTATGACGTGTGCCCGATAAAATAAAAAAAACACATACCAGTAGCCTTCATGTGTGTAGCTAGTTGTTTTTGTCAGCCTATCAAAGCGCCACTACAGTCAAAGAGGATCCATGTGCAGTAAATAAAGTGAGCGATGCAATGCAAAATGGAACTTAAATTAAGGAATTAAAAGTTAGCTAAATGAGAACAAGCAGGCAGTAGGCTACAATGAGCAACCATCAGGTAGGCTGTTTAATCTGAATGAACTCGTTGGTTTTTGTAGACAAGCTCAGGGAGCGCAGCAAATGCTGCCTCACTTAGTCTAGCTAGAAAGTTTATTTTCTCAGATTTGATGCAGTCAAAGCGAGGGCCATACAGAAATGGTTTGTCGAGGCACACAGAGCCCAGACCTCAACCACATTAGGGATGAATTGGAACTCCGACTGCGAGCCAGGCCTAATCGCCCAACATCAGTGCCCGACCTCACTAATGCTCCTGTGGCTAAATGGAAGCAGGTAACCGCAGCAACGTTCCAACATCTAGCGGAAAGCCTTCCCAGAAGAATGGAGGATGTTATGGAAGCAAAGGGGGGGGACCAACTCCATATTAATGGCCATGATTTTGGAATGAGTTTAGCATTTGTCCCATATTCCTAGCACACAATGACTACATCAAGCTTGTGACTCTACAAATTCGTTGGATGCATTTGCAGTTCGTTTTGGGTTATCTAAATACTGCTACTGGTCACTATTACTCTTCTTTACATGTATATATTACCATTACTATATTACCATAAGTGTTTATATATTCCAGCTTCCAGTCACTTTTCAGCCCTGTTTACATGCACAGTTGAAGTCAGAAGTTAACATACACTAAGGTTGGAGTCATTAAAACTAGTTTTTAAACCACTCCACAAATGTCTTGTTAACAAACTATAGTTTTGGCAAGTCGGTTAGGACATCTACTTCGTACATGACAAAAGCTATTTTTACAACAATTGTTTACAGACAGATTATTTCACTTATAGTTCACTGTATCACAATTCCAGTGGGTCAGAAGTTTACATACACTAAGTTGACTGCCTTTAAACAGCTTGTAAAATTCCAGAAAATTATGTCAATGCTTTAGAAGCTTCTGATAGGCTAATTGACATAATTTGAGTCAATTGGAGGTGTACCTGTGGATGTATTTCAAGGCCTACCTTCAAACTCAGTGCCTCTTTGCTTAACATCATGGAAAAATCTCAAGAAATCAGCCAAGACCTCAGAAAAATTATTGTAGACCTCCACAAGTCTGGTTCATCCTTGGGAGCAATTTCCAAACCCCTGAAGGTACCACGTTCATCTGTACAAACAATAGTACGCAATTATAAACACCATGGGACCACACAGCCGTCATACTGCTCAGGAAGGAGATGCGTTCTGTCTCCTAGAGATGAACGTACTTTGGTGTGAAAAGTGTAAATCAATCCCAGAACAACAGCAAAGGAAGATGCTGGAGGAAACAGGTACAGAAGTATCTATATCCACAGTAAAAGAGTCCGATATCAACATAACCTGAAAGGACGCTCAGCAAGGAAGAAGCCACTGCTCCAAAACCGCCATAAAAAGCCAGACTACGGTTTGCAACTGCACATGGGGACAAACATCGTACTTTTTGGAGAAATGTCCTCTGGTCTGATGAAACAAAAATAGAACTGTTTGGCCATAATGACCATTGTTATGTTTGGAGGAAAAAGGGGGAGGCTTGCAAGCCAAAGAACACCATCCCAACCGTGAAGCACGGGGGTGGCAGCATCATGTTGTGGGGATGCTTTGCTGCAGGAAAGACTGATGCACTTCACAAAATAGATGGCATCATGAGGATATAAAAATTATGTGGATATGTTGAAGCAACATCTCAAGACATCAGTCAGGAAGTTAAAGCTTGGTCGCAAATGGGTCTTCCAAATGGACAATGACCCCAAGCATACTTCCAAAGTTGTGGCAAAATGGCTCAAGGACAACAAAGTCAAGGTATTGGAGTGGCCATCACAAAGCCCTGACCTCAATCCCATAGACAATTTGTGGGCAGAACTGAAAAAGCGTGTGCGAGCAAGGAGGCCTACAAACCTGACTCAGTTACACCAGCTCTGTCAGGAGGAATGGGCCAAAATTCACCCAGCTTATTGTGGGAAGCTTGTGGAAGGCTACCCGAAACGTTTGACACAATTTAAAGGCAATGCTACCAAATACTAATTGAGTGTATGTAAACTTCTGACTGTACAGAAGTACAGAACTGCGAATGTGATGAAAGAAAAGCTGAAATAAATCATTCACTCTACTATTATTCTGACATTTCTCATTCTTAAAATAAAGTGGTGATCCTAACTGATCTAAGACAGGGAATTTTTACTCTGATTAAATGTCAGGAATTGTTGAAAAACTGAGTTTAAATGTATTTGGCTAAGGTGTCTGTAAACTTCCGACTTCAACTGTATATATCCTACTACCTGTCACTTTTTATGTATAATACTTGTATTCTCTTGTTTCTTCAACCTATATCGCACTTCTGGTGTTTTTTCATTTGATTATATTTTCTATATTATTATTACTACTATCACTGCATTGTTGGGAAACGGCTATCGAGGGAAGAATCACACTGTACTGTTTTACACCGGTTGTATCCTGTGCACATGGCGAATAAACGTTTAAACTTGAAACGATAGGAACTTAATGGTGAATGATGACTGGAGTGATTCTCTTTCTATGTGAGTAGATAATGATGAGTGAGAAAGTCACATATTTACAGATTTAAACCAGTTACAGATTTAAACCAGAGACTTGTTGCTTACGGGCCCAACACTCTCAACCTCGAGGCTACATCATTCATCATGATTATCCCATAATCATAGTAGCATCCACATTTATGTAGAATTGTTCACAAACATGTTCTATAATTGAGACCCAGAGGTAGATGAACCTCCTTCTTATTAGCTCTTCCACTCCCAAAAACCCAGCTGAGCCAGCCTCCACTGTTATTGTGAACAGCAGGGGTCTCGGGCTCAGCCACCGGCCGGCTGCCAGTCTGGCACTGAGGGTTGGCCTCGGAGTGTTCCGGCTTGGTGATGGACATCATAGCAGGATGCTCAACATATCTAAGTCGGACATCTGTAATAAGTGGGAGAAGTCAGGCCACTCTGCTCATGTCACCATACAGAACAATTACTAGCTGACAGGTAGAAACGTCTGGCTCTGATACGCTGTTACAACCCAATCTTAACCTACACGCAGGGAGGTTACTCCAGGACTCTGCGATCGCATTGTTTTGGTTGCAAAATCAACAATTCAGCGCATATTATGAGAGGGCTTACAAATTTGACCAATCACCAAACTATTTCTGCATAAAATAGTCACATCATCACAATATTATCGCATAGAACTGACCCATTACCACAGTACAAAAAGAGGGCTCGCAATTTCAACCAATCACCGCACATTTACTGCATAATATGGTTCAATCAAGCCACACGTCAACACAGTTTTTTCCCTTGTCAGCGCATTTTTGCAACTAATTGGACAAAACAATTGCATATTGCTATGCAAAATGTCATAATTGTTGCTGCAAAATCTAGCATATTTATCCGCAAATATCAAAAAAAATCCATGCGAAATCCTGGAGAGATTCACTGGAGTATGAAAATGTATACACTCACTACTGTAAGTCGCTCTGGATAAGAGCGTCTGCTAAATGACTAAAATGTCAAATGTCAAATAATAAAAGTGATTCCAAAATGACACTATACATTATTCACCAGTCCCTTCCTATAAAACAAAACATAATCTGAAACACAACCAAAATAAGCTGTAAATGCATCCAACAAGTGTGTAGAGTCGCAAGCCTGATTTAATAATTGCATTAGGAATATGGGACCAAATACTACATTTCACTACTTTAATACACTATAAGTGAAATTTGTCCAAGTACTTAGGTCAGCTCCCACTTAGCCCAGTCAAAGCTCTTTTCTGTCCTGACACCTTAATGGTGGAACCAGCTTCCCCATGATGCTAGGACAGAAGAGTCCATGCCCATACCCGAAAATGTCTGAAACCCTACCTCTTCAAAGAGTATCAACATCTCATGTTCATCTTACAGCACCACATGCAGGCATGCCCTGGAAGAAAAGGGGGCTGTCTATATAGAAATATGGTGATAGAAGTGGGGGTTTTCTATGCCTAGGGCCTGCGTCTCCATACCTTTGGCGAGGTTCAGTAGGACATAGGAGGTGCTCTCTGACCGTTGCAGGTCATGGAGGACGGGAGGGGGGCTGGGGGGCATGTGAGGGCTGCGGGGGTGGTGGTGCACCACCATGGGGCTCCGCTCTGCACCCCCAAACTCTGAACGGGACGGAGACCTTGCTGACACATGGCTGAGACCACCCTCTGAGGAATAAAGTAACAGATTACATTAGTGGAGTGGTTAGTTGCCTGAGGACCAATGACAGAGCAGGTTCATAGAGAGATTTAGTCCAAGTGGGAATATATCATATGAAAAACACAAGGTATTTTTATGGTAGATTGTCTATGATGATTTCCAGTCATTCTCTTCGATAGCCGTCTCATGCTATCTGTCTGACCTGTCAGACCCAGCTGTGTACACAGGGAGCTGTCTGCGGGAGCCAGCAGGGGAAGGCAGATGTGTTTGGGCTCCGAGTCCTCCAGACCCTGCCCCAGAGGTATGGATGCGTTCTGGACAAACTGAACCAGCAGCTGCAGAAGCAGAGGCGGAAGTGAGGAAGAGAGAATCTATCAAACTGTTATGTAGCTAAGGGTGGATCTATAAGTGCAAATGGAAGACTCCAAATAAATACAGCCATGCATTCATGTTGGCAGGTGAATAGTGTGTTGTTACCTCAGGTTTGGAGTCAAGCTCATCTGACAGCATGGATTACGCCTTGAGAGATCTGTTGGGATAAATCAAACGATGCATTACACTGAGGAGGAATTTTCAACCTTACACAAACTTATTGTACTTTACTGTCCATTACTTACCCCCAAAATGAGCTTTTAAGTGAGATGTCCTATTAGGGTTGGGGTGAGAATGATCATCTCGGTTTCATCAGTTTCCAGTGTTTTCCATTCATGAAGTCGTCATAAACCTAAATAGATTATATACACCTCTTTGGTTGAATGACTTGTTGAAGCTAGCAACCAACATCTCCACAAAAGTGCGTGCTGGATACAATGTCTATTACTTAACTGAGCTGTCAGTCTGTAAACTCACTATGAATCACAACAAGCTTTGCATAATCTGTGAAAGCTAACTAGTTAGCTGGCTAACTAGCACAGCCTCTATGTTTAGCTAATGCAACATCAATAATGTTGGTTGGCTGCATAGCAAGCTACCAACACCACCAGCACAGTAGCTACTGTTTCTCCAAACAGAATATAGCTATGTTACCAGTTATGATAGATTACCGTTGTGTTACTTACTGGTCAACACCAAATCCAAAGAGTTTCTAAACACAGAGTCGCAACATCGCGAGACTTCCGGGAACGCTTGCAAAACAGACCAAACAGACCAGGCCGGGGTTTAGAGAGTTGAGAAATCAATGTGAGAAGTTTAAAAAAAAATCCTTAGTTGGTCATTTTCTCGAAATCTAAAAGGAACAACCTAGATTCGAGACAATGTTTTAAGTATTTGAACATGTCATTACTCCAACTTCCTGAACGTGACAAACTGACAAGTTTTCCTTTTCATCAAAAAAACACTATATCGAAGGAGTGCCTTCGATTTGACAGCCTGCACTTAGAAATTCGGCATGAGACGACCGTTAGACACGCTGACGTTTAACTGCGCATGAGCAGCTAGCAATCATCGCCTACAACCGTGATCTGGGATTTCTATTGGCTAAGCAGTTTCTGGCTATCTTCATACTGTACGGTATTTTTTAATTCCTATTGCAGCTACAAAAATAAATAAAAAAAGTGGATCGAAAACTGTGGCTATTTTAACGTTAGCTAGTTAGCCGGTGAGTTTGTTAACATTGCAGTTAATATCTTGCTAGCTTCTTATGCCAAAACAAAGCTTCTCAACAGTCAATCTACGTCGCACATCTACACTATAATCAAAACACTAAGAGAAAACATTCATTATTAAAGATTAATTTAAACGTTTTACCTTGTTTTCTTATTTGTACATCAAATAAATGTACCAGCCAACCCAATTCTACGGCACTTCTTGAGAGACAAAACAGGTACTTCCGCATTTCAGTTTTGGAAACGGCAGTTGATATCTGCTGGTTGCTGTGTGGTCAGCTGTAGTCTCGCGTTGCTAAACCTCCAAAAATCTAGTCGTCACGCCTCCCCTTCCTGTTGAGAGAAGCCTGCTTTTCGAGCAGAGGCTTTTCTAATTATTTCAGGGGATTTTAATGAAACACCCGATGCATCTGCTGATCGTTTTCCTCCTAGAACGAGTCAAAGCCCTCAAAATAGCAATATTATCACTACTTTATGCAAGGATCTCTGTGTTGAGGATGCCTGGCGTTATTTCAATCAGGATGCGAAAGGTTATACCTGGACCAACAAAACTATGTCACGTAAATCTAGAATATATTTATTCCTAATTTCCCCCTTTTTGTTACAATTTGTTATAGATGTAGATCATCAGTTGGCTCCCTTTTCTGATCATCACTTGATTTCCCTGAGTTTACAAGCTACTAAAAAATCCAAAGTTCCTCGAGGATATTGGAAATTTAACAACACACTTCTAAAATATACTACTCTCATTGAACACATCAAATCGTTAGCTAAAGATATTTTTGCAAGAAAATACTTGGGTCATGGAAGTAGATGGGAATTTTTCAAATAAAAAGTCAGAGTGGTAGCCATTAAACGGGCCGAAGAGCTGATGCACTTAAAGAACCTTAGAGAAAAAGAGATGATGAGCAAGCGTGACAGTTTTCTAAAGAAAGATAATCTATCTGAAGAGTAGTCTGTATTCAAGTCTTTACAACTAAAATTAGAACAGCTTTACACGGATCTTGCAAAGGGTGCCTTTGTAAGGTCAAGAGCAAAATGGATTGAAGAGGGGGAAAGAAACACTAGTTACTTTCTTGCACTTGAAAAGAGAAACTACAAAAGAAAATCTATAACTGCACTTAAAATGAACAATGTTCTATGCAAAGATCCCATTACAATATCATCATTTGTCAATTCCTTTTATGAAAACCTTTACAGCTCTCAATTTCAGGAAGATGGTTGTGAAAGCTACATTTGCCACATTCAGAATTATGTCCCTGTAATTGAGGATGATTTCCACTCAGTTTGCGATTCACTGTCAATTGAAGAAATTAGAGAGGCTCTGAATTCAATGAAAAAAGTGAAATCACCTTGCCCTGATGGCCTGTCAGTTGAATTCTATAGACAGTTTTGGGAGTTACTAGAAGACCCGATTTTTAATATGTTTCAAGATTGCATTAAAAGTGGGGAAATGGTCTCCACTATGAAACAAGACCTTATTTCATTGATTCCGAAGCCCGATAAAGACCCTTCTCTCATTGACAATTAGAGACCAATTACTTTATTAAATATTGATTACAAATTGATTGCTCTTGTTTATGCCAAAGGATTAAAGAAAGGAAAAGATACCATTATAAATGAGACTCAAACAGGATTTATGAAGGGCCGTCACATAAACCCTAACATTTGTTTAGTCTTGGACCTTATAGATTATTCAGATGCAATTGACTCAGATGCGGTTGTCTTATTTTTGGACTTCTGTAAAGCCTTTGACAAAATCGAACATGAATTTCTCTTTAGGTCTCTTAATTTTTGGGGATTCGGTGAAGGTTTTATCAAAGTAATTCGCATGTTTTACAAAGATATAAAGAGTTCTGTGTTACTAAACCTTAATACTTCCAAAAGATTCAGTATCAACAGAAGTGTACGACAGGGATGCCCAATTTCGCCATTTTATTCATTTTGGTTGTGGAACTTCTATCTCTAGATATTCTGAATAATGCAAATTTGTATGGCTTAACCATTTTTAACAAAGAAATCAACATTTCCCAACTGGCTGATGATACTACTCTTTTTTTAAGAGACAAAGACCAGGTCGCCCATGCCCTTAATGCTATAACTGCATTCTCTATTGCATCAGAATTAAAACTGAATGTTTCTAAATGTGAAATCTTATGTTTATTTGACTCTGATGATAAAGACATTTAAAATATTCCTGTAAAGGACTGTGTTAAATATTTAGGAATACATCTGTCAAAAAAACACTTAGTCACACAACATTTGAATTTCTCTCCTAAAATTAAGAAAACCAAAAATATATTTAATAATTGACTACAAAGAGATCTTTCTATACTTGGGAGAGTACTTCTGTCCAAGGCAGAGGGACTGTCTTGTTTTGTGTACCCCTCATTATTGTTATGTGTAAATCCTGCTACTTGTAAAGAGATGAATAAGACCTTTCTTGAATTCATCTGGAAAAATAAGTCTCACAAACTTAAAAAGTCAGTCCTTTCTAACAAAAGAGCAGAAGGCGGTCTGGAAGTGTTGGATTTTGTTGACATAAATAACACTTTCAAGATCAACTGGTTGAAAAGATGTTTGATTAACACTGATTCAATATGGTATTTCATTCCAAATAATGTGTTTAATAAGTTGGGAGCTCTTCAATTTTTACTGAAATGTAATTATATATATGGCTAGGTTTCACCAACAAGCTTTAATGGCCTGGAAAATATGTTTCCTGCACAATTTTTCCCCACATAAAGCTCTTTTGTGGAATAATTCAGACATAACTGTGAGGAATAAGTCATTGTTCTACCCCAGCTGGCATGAGAGGAATATTGACTTTGTTCTTGACGTTTTTGACAACAAGGGTAACATTCTCACATATGATGGTCCCGTGTGGTTCAGTTGGTAGAGCATGGCACTTGCAACGCCAGGGTTGTGGGTTCATTCCCTACGGGGGACCAGGATGAATATGTATGAACTTTCCAATTTGTAAGTCGCTCTGGATAAGAGCGTCTGCTAAATGACTTAAATGTAAAAAATGTAAATGAACAATCTATAACATTGAAATAGTTTCCAATACCTTTCAGAGAGTTTATTTCTGTGATCAAAGCCGTTCCCAGTGGTCTAACTACACTAATGAAAACTCATATTAGCTTTGGTAATGATCACAAAGTTTATCCAGAACTCAGATTGGAAGGTGTGGGCTTACTTGAGAAATCTTGTTGTAATTAATATATAAGACAAATTCTTCATTCACAAAACCAACTTACACCGAGAGGAACATTTTTCTGGAACATGCTTATTCCTGGTAAAAGCCTTACAAATATTATATACCAAACAAAGTCACTTTAAAATTTTACATAAGATATATCCATGTAAATCCATGATATTCAAATGTAGTGGCTATTGATGATATCTGCATTTTTTGTGAAAAAGAAGATGAGAATCTGTCTCACTTGTTCTTTGAATGTAAATTTGTGTCCGAATTTTGGGAAAACCTTGCAAAATACTTATTTACCATTATGAACACTACCCATGTTTTTGACATGAAAGATATTATATGTTACTATTGCAATAATAACAAGACCATTGAAATGATTGTGAATTTTTTTAATTCTTGTTGCCAAATGCTTTATACAGAAACAAAAATTCCAAAATTCTATACCAAAATGACAAATTTTTTTTATTGAATTGAACTATTTTATTAAAACAAATCAAATCAAATCTTATTTGTCACATACACACATTAACCCTAGTGAGTAACAACAAGAATAACATTTCCCGAAATCATTACAATAAGATTTTTTCAGAGTGATTACCAATTGCACTAGAATTGTTTATTTTTTATATTTTTAGTTTGTTTTAGTATTTTCTTGTTAATACCTGCATTCTGTTTTGTATGATGTAAGAATGTAAATTGTTGATCTGTATTTTGAATAATAAAAAAAAATAAAAAATAAAAAATATATATATATATATATATATATAAAAAAGCCTGCTTTTCGACGAGCTGTTCTAAATACTGTACTATCACTCCCTTCGCCAGTAGGAGTCAGTGTAATTCAAAATGTTCAGGAGAAAAGTGCCTGTTAAATTTGTTCTTCTGCTTTCTTTTTTACTATTTTTGTGGGATGCTCGATTATTTGTATCGCAGCAGCTGCCACCGCGATTTACTTATTTTTTAACAAACACAACTAAATTAATTAAAAAGATTAGGTTTCGCTGTCTTGCCAAGGCTGCACTGCAGCATCTACTCACAGGCGCTAACCCACTACTGGACGGCACGGGGGATTTGACCTGCTTCGTTTCCGACCTGGGCCGGTTCACCCCTCCTTAGACAACCTGGTGGTCCCGGGCTCCCCCAGGATCACCATGTCGATACCGAACTTAGCGTGGACACCCGTTTGACATAGCATGCTGCAGCCCAGAGCTCCTCAGCTCACATGATCCACCAACCTCAGCCTCCCAGTGACTTGGATTACAGGCACACGCCACCGTGCCCGGCGAGAAACTCAGCTGCAGGTAAAGATGATAAAGATGATAGTGTAGCGTAATTTCGAAGGAAGGCTGTCAACAATATATATCTTATCTACGATCGGTATACAGCCCACTGCAAGGAAGAAGTTAACTGTAGCTTATAATAAAAGGTTTAATGTTTATTGGACATTTTAGTTCCGTCTCTGAAGTCTATGTCAGTCTTGTCAAAGCAATGAATTTGTGACAGGGTAGGAACTAAGGCAGTCTTTCCGATGCCACCCTGATTAGTTAAATGTATAAAAACAGAGAGGAAGAGGCTACACTCGACTACTCTCCGTCTTTACTTTTATCTCAACAAAGGCAGAATACAGTTTTAACCTTTCTACTGTCTGGGTCAGCTCTAAAATAAATTACTTTTTGAAAGAAGTACAGCCTTCGTATGTAAATATGGACTTTCCCCTCTTGTACCATGCTTGTAGTGTTGACAGAATGTGTAAAAGTGAGCAAAACCACAGATAGAACAATGAGCCAGATATTTCACCGGATATGTAAGTGTGAATAATCCGGTTGGGGGTTCCACTTACTACCACATATGGTGATGAGAGGAAACCCAGAGTCCGGCAGTGGGAGAAGATTGAGTGAAAAGGATTTTGGCCGACACGCCTACTTCACGGAGTAGGCGTTCCCTAACGGAAATATGCAAATACATGCTAGAACACGCTAATAGGATCTTGCTAGCTCGTGCTTTGCTCTGGCCCCCTCCTTGCTTGTTCTGCCCACTACGACTCATTTGTTCCCATTGGAAACGACAGGCTGTGGTCTTCTTGGGTTAGTTATAACAAATCTTTGGTAAAACACATCCGATCCTCTCTCTGGATTGTTAGTGTAGAAAAGGTCCATGGAGTTGGTGGAATCGCCCTTTAGTTCATGTCCACTTGCGCAGTCTTATTTACAATGACAATGGACAATGATCACGGCCCTACAGATCATCACAGGCTAATTATGCCATTGACATAAGGTTAAAATGTAACGAAATTACATGTACATATGAAGACAAACCTGGAAGGATGAAATTCGAAACGTAATTATTATTTGCTGAATTTATCAATCCTGATATCAAACTGATTGAGATTACTGATTGAATAATTGATAACTGGTTCGATTTATTTGCATTATCATTCTCATGATTATGATTAAATGGTTATGATCCTAAATGGCTCGATCATGATTCCTATTGATCTGAATTGCTGAATTACCTAATAATGTTAATGAGAATGATTGTTATTATTTGACTTTTGTGATTATGAATTTGATTGGACACGTGTTACTCTGTTTCCTTTGTTATACAGCACAGACAAACTACCCAGTCAAACATACTTCTTTGTGGCTAAAGGAATTCCTGCCTCAGTCTCCTCCATACCTTTCAGTCACCTGACCTGTGACCACCTGTTCACCTTCACTATTGTCAGTCATCCTACCTGTCTAGCGACCCAAACAGATTCCAATAATCTTTCAGTTAGTATGTTTGATATGACTGTCAATGGTCTGTTCACGTGGTTTCCTCTATTATGAGTTACTTATGTTGTTGCAATATAAAGGAGTCGGACGTGTGTGATCTCATCCATCTTCTCTGCTCAATTATATTGACTTAGATATTATCGTGCTTCATCACCACAGACAGAGACCGTGTTCTTGGAAATAACATTTATTGAGCAAGCAATGTATCTTCTAGAAAATGAACAAAAAAAGGTTCACTTGAGCAACACAAACACAGATACTGCATTTTACTAACCGTCATTCAATTAAAAGGATCGTGATTTGCATAGCTGCAACAACAAAAAAAAGTGTTTTAGGAAGTCAACATCATGATCAATGTATTTTTCTGCAGCTTTTACAAAGTTTATCATTTAAATAAAGAATAGTAATATAAAACATTGGTGCAGAATCTGTTATCAATCACAAGCTACTACTGCTGTGCTATTGAAACATTGAGCTTATAATATAAATATAATTACATTTCATTCATGTCCTTGCGATGAGGAGGCAGGATAACAATGATAGAAAAACAGCTGCCAACATTTAAATATAAAGACAAACTTTTACAGTTTTTACCTATTTGAACTGTGGTAACAAGCACATACAGGTCTTATGCAGTTCTTATAGATGAGAAATTCAGGAAGCTCAAGTTTTAAAATGGCTTCCCTGAGGCCTATTACTACTTACACTGAAGATAACATCTACTGTTATTTGCATTTTAGGCTGTAAAGCACAAATTAGATCACCTTCTTTGCATTTGTAACAACTTTGAGGCACTCCAATGCTTTGCAGGACTAAATAACAAGATATGTCACGAAGGGCTACTGTACCCCTGACAGTCTGTCTTCTTATGGAGAACTCCTTATTTGAAAAAATTAAGTAATTGAACACCACATAATCAATTGTCTAAATAAGGCCATGAAAGTAACATAGAACAGGAAGATATGATGCTTGGTCTATTACAAAAACACAATCGCAGGTTTAAAAATAACTTAAACCTCATGATAAATTGTGCCAACTTAGTCTTACTTGGGAGTAACTTCCCATGCAAATACAATACAAGGTTTAAAATAAAGTTCAGCTTTTTGATAAGGCCTTGAACATTTTCTTACATCAGTCTTTGTTGTTTAAAAAAAATGCTTTGATGAACAGAATCCTCACTGGAGTCCTGACGGAGTCTTTAGGTAAATCACTGTCTTTCCTTGTCCAGAAGTCCATGAATTCACAAAGGAATAAAGTATTCTGTGTTGCCTGCTTTCCATTCTTCTTAGACATTTTACAGTGGAAACCTACTGGCTATTGTAAAACATATCAATAAAGATCTTCATTTTAAATTTAGACCATACATTTGAATTGTTTGTTTGTTGGGTTCAGTCCATACATTTGAATTGTTTGTTTGTTGGGTTCAGTCCAGGTACCCATTCTAGCACTCTCACTAACCATACCACGCAAGCTTTCCTCAAAATAGGCCTATTTTACTCAGCATGCCCCACTTCAAGTCATAACTACAACTGGTTAAAGTGTCAGTTGGTGGACACTTATAGCTTTCAGTAAAACAGCCCCCTATGGCTTATCTCAGAGATACCCAGCATGACAAGCACATTCATAACATGATGCTGCCACCACAATACTTGAAAATACAGATCAACAACATTTGCAGTCACTCCACATTATTGGCCTGTATGACAAATTGAAAAGAAGGAAGCCTGTGTTAAAAATCCACTTCAAATCATCCATTCTGTTTGCAACAAGGACGTTGAACAATACTGCAAGACAACACAGCAAATAAATATATAAATAAACTTTTTGACAGCATCATGTTATGGGTATGCTTGTCACCGACAGGGACTAGGGAGTTTGTCAGGATCAAAATAAATATTAAAGGAGCAAAGCTCAGGTAAAAAGGGAAACCCGCCGCAGTTTTCTGATAACCTACGCTTGGAAGTTGTATTTTTTCCGCAGGACAATAAAACAAAAGTTAATGTCGAAGAAACACCAGAATGGTTTTCTTTTTTTCTTCTTCTTAATTTTAATCTCTTTTTCTCCACAATTTCGTGGTATTCAATTGGTAGTTACAGTCTTGTCTCATCGCTGCAACTCCCGTACGGAGTCGGGAGAGGCAAAGGTTGACAGCCGTGCATCCTCCGAAACACAACCCAACCAAACCGCACTGCTTCTTGACACAATGCCCACTTAACCTGGAAGCCAGCCACACCAATGTGTCGGAGGAAACCCCATACACCTGGCTACCGTGTCAGCATGCACTGCACCCGGCGTCGCTAGTGCCCCATCGGACAAGGATACCCTTACCAGCCAAACCGTCCCCTAACCAGGACGATGCTGGGCCAATTGTGCGCCGCCCCATGGGTCACTCGGTCGCGGCCGGCTGCGACAGAGCCTGGACTCGAACCCAGAATCTCTAGTTGCACAGCTAGCACTGCCCCCCAGAATGGCTTTCCAAGAGGTGTTGAATGTTCCTCATTGGTCCAGTCTCTTTCCTGATTTAAATTAGCTTGAAAACCAGAAACAAAGCTTTGAATATTGGTATCCATCAATGACTCCCAATCAAATGTAGAGTATTTTGACAAAAACAATGGATATACATTGCCCTAAGAGTTGTACAAAGTTGGAGGAAACTTATTCAAAATTATTCACAGCTGTAATGGCTGCCAAAGGTGCTTCCACCAAGTATTAACTCTGGGGTGTGAAGACATACGCAATCAAGACATCTTTGTTTTTGTATTTCTTACTCATTTGGAAAATGTTCTACACATTTTCTTTCAATATGAAAATGTGGAGTAGATCGGTAGGGAAAGAAAATTGATTTGATTTTAAGGCAGCAAAATGTGAAGACTGTGCAAGGGGTGTGTAGACTTTCAGGAGAATCAAAGTAGTACACTAGAGTCACAGTAGTGCAGTTTATGGGGAATAGAGCGATTTCATATTGTACAGAAGCATCCCATCCAACCTGGCCTGGGGTAAGGCAGGCAGGCTATAGTATAGTATATAGATATAGATATATATATATATATACTGCTAGTAGAGACTACTGCTACTATGTAGGTCAGAGTATATGTCTGTGTGATCATTATGGGCATATTACTGCCAGTCTAGCTGCCTCAGCCTCCCCCACCTCAACTCAGTCTCTGCCCAGTCTAACAGATGAAACCCTGCTTTTACTCAAATCTAATCTGTATCCGCCTTTAAGCTGCTCTGCTGCCCACTGCCTTTCTCTTCCTGCTCTTCCTGGAGGCTGGTCTGTAGCTTGCTCCAGATGCTGGTATCTCCGGTCTGCAGGGCCTGCAGGAAGAGGTTGGTGTGCTCCTTGAGCCGGTCCAGGTCTACCTGGGTCCTGCGGTTCTGACGAATCAGGTCCTTGGTACTCAGGGTGATCTCCAGCAGGCCAGACTTGGACAGGATGTTGTACGTGTTGCAGAAACGCTTGCGCTTTATGTTATGGTCATCGCCATTGTCGTCGTGGTTGCCGTCATCGTGGCAGCTGTTGTCGTTGGTTGTGGCGACGGTGGGTTGTGGGAGGGAGAGGGTGTTGGTTTTCTCAGGGACCTCAGAGGTGAGGGTGTCTGAAGGGGTTACGGTTAAGGCAGGGGATGGGGCTGGGGAGAACTCTGATCTACTGACGGCGAGAGAGGATCTTGCAGGGCTGCTGCAAGCACTGGAGTCTGTGAGGGAGGGGGTGAGCCTATGCTGGGGAGAGGGGGACAGGGAGCTAGAGGGAGGAGGGAGACTGGGGGTGCTGGAACCAGAAGAACCACAGCTAAAACTACTAGACTGGTGCCTCTGATGTTTGTTTCTGTGGTTGTGATGGTGTTCCCGGTGGCTAGAGGCCGAGGGGGAAGAAGAGGGGAAATAACAAGAGCTTTCTCTCCCGGAGGAACTTGAACTGTCTCCAGGGTGAGGGGCGATCTTCGGGTAGGACCTGAGGATGGGAAGATACTTCTTGGGGCGCCGGCGTTTGGAGGAGGCCTCCTTAGGGTTGGATGTGGTGCAGCGGGAGACCACAGGGGAGACAACGGGCTGGACGAAGACAACCTGAGGCTGCTGGACCATCTCCACAGCTGGGCTGAACCCCCATGGCTTCTGAGAGGGAGGGTTGTTCCCGGGCTGGAGAGAGAGAGAGAGAGAGAGAGAGAGAGAGAGAGAGAGAGAGAGAGCGACACAGACACAAAACAGAAAGATTAGTTCATGAACAATAGTATAAGAGAGTATCACAAGGCTCAAGACAGAGGACACAGTCAATCACAATACAGACTAGCCCATGGACAATACTTTAAGTATTATAGAAGGCTACATAGAAATCAGTCCCAATACACAGATTAATAATCCATGACTAGGATAAAAGAAGGTGGAAAATGAAACGACAGAATATTCTTACATCCTGGAAATGATTTTTAATTTTTTATGAACCATCAAAGTAATACAAATCAAATCAGACACTCCAAGAAATCATGAACAGCTACAACTTCACTGATGGTTTAGAGGGACATTTCTAACATACCTGTTTTAGGAGGACATTTTTCATGATCATGGGGGACATGTTGGAGAAGGACCCCCCCACCACAGCTAGCTGTGAGGGATGAGACCCCGATGCAGGGCGCTGAGCCTCTCTCTTGGACACAGCGCGAGATGAGTCCTCAGAATCTGTCAGGTCTATGGTGCTGGCATCTGTGGAGGGAAGGAGGAGAAGAGCGATTCAGTGTTTTCAGGACCAGAAAAATAGAGTCAACTTCAATGATATGGTGGGGGAAGACAGTTGGGAATCAACAAAGGGAAGTATAGTAGAAATCACCTTTCAAAGCTAAATGGTGAAGATGGTAGTAAAGACATCAGAACGAAGGGACTCGGTGAGGGACTAACCTGAGAAGCCAGAGTCTCTCTCCGAGTCTGTTCTGGAGCTTCCAGACTTCATGGTTCGTAGTTTGCCCATGGTCCTAGATTGCCCTTCTGCTTTCCTCTTGGTACTACTCATCTTGTCTCTGTTTCTTTTCAATGGTCTTGTCAGTCACTCAGACTACTACACCCACATCAGTGTAGAATGGATAGGAAACCTGGGATGCACCACCCCCCCCAAAAAAAATCTGCATTATTATATGGTTAGTTACTACATATCTATTGCAACTCCTTCCGTGTTGTAGGGGTGCAATACTGTTCTAGGGGTGCAATACTCTTTCTATTCTGTTAGAATCTAGCCGTTTCTGTGTCCCTCCTGCTATAGTTCAGTAGCTAGCTGCAGTTTTAGCATAACTGCTAGCTACTCCAATTTCTGGCTTTTGAAGTTAGCCAACTAACGTTGGCTACTTGATTGTTACAGACCACTAGTTAGCTATACCAACTACGTTAGCATGTCTGAATGCAACGTATCTAGTTACATCTTTCCTTTGGACGGATTAGTTAGCAACGATTACAATACAGAACAATGCATAGACATGATTGAAACAATACAAATGTTGCCAACTTCGTGTCCTTGCCCAACCCTAACTTGGGGTCTGTCGTCCGCTCGCAGTCTCCGCCACAGTCTGTCTGTCGGTCTGGTGTGAGTGTGTAACGTTAGTCGGCAAGGTAAAGTACACGTTACTAGACTTCTGGTACACTCCTGCCAGCTAGCGCACATGCAGCGAGGAATTCCAGGAGAATCCGATGCGATTTTCTTGATCGAGACGGTGCAGCAACACCACAGGGAGTGAGTGAGTGAGTAGCTAACGTTCCGAATGATCAACAATGTTCTCCCGGCAGTGAGAACCCGGATGAGACACCATATTCTAGTCTAGAGTCTTTGTACCTCACCTATCCATATTTGGAAGTATGTGGGCGTATCGTCGTGTTCGATAAGTTTTTTGTGCTGTCTAGGCCACCCACTACTATATTTCACCCGTATGCCATCTAACGACATTGTGTTCAACAGTGAACTATGGGAGTTGTACCACAGATAGAACAATGACACATATATTTCACCGGATGTATAAATGTGAAGCCTCCGCTTGGCCTTTCCAAAAACGGTAGTGAGAGGAAGCCCTCTGGCTGGCAGTGGGAGAAGATGGAACGAGATGGATTTTGGCCGACCTTCTGCAAATGTTCTCATCGATGAAACATTTGATCCCAATACAGTTTTTTGTTTCCAAAACTAAAATCTGTTATGAACAGAGTGGACTAAGTTTAGGAGACTTTACTCTTTGTTTTAAAAAACAACGTTTATACAAATTGCGTTGTTTAAAACGAGTGCGAAGGAGAATTTACAAAGGAGGCGTTCCCTAACGGAAATATGCAGATATATTCTAGAACAAGCCAATATGATCTCGCTAGCTCGTGCTTGGCTCTGCCCATATCCTTGCTTGTTCTGCCCACTATGACTAACTTGTTCCCGTTGGAAACGACAGGCTGTTGTCTATCTTGGTTTAGTTATAAACATCTTAGGTAGCACAGTACAGGCATTTCGGCCGTCACTAGTTACCACAGCTACAAAGGCCCAAACCCCGCCCATTTCTACAATTTGTTAGCAATGTAACCATAAACCTAACCGCACTGCTAACCTTATGCCTAACCCTAACCTTATGACTAACCCTGACCAAAAAGCATATTTTTGTTTTCATGAATTTTCACGATATAGCTCATTTTGACTTTGTGTTCGTGGTAACGAGTGGAAACCTGGCATTTCGCCTGTATGGGGAATCTGTGATGTGAGACCATAGTGTGCTGTTACATGACATACTAGTTTTCAAGGGGAGGGCATCAGGACACACACACACACAGCATCAGGACACACACACACACACAATCGAAACAACCCACCCGAGGAAAATCTTATATTTACTCCTTTCCAAGAGTGTCAGTCAGACACATCATGACACTCAGTAAATGAACACAGCACATTCCCAAGACAAAGATGTAATTCTAACATAAACAACTCAAAATGTAATTCCCAGATGCCATTCCTGATACAGTGATCGCTATAAACTTATTTACATTTGAATATATTTCATTTTCATATATAATACAGTGGAATCCATATGGATTTGTTATTCTTCTCTGTCTGATGAAAGTTAGAGATATAAACATTATAGGTCTCGATATAACCTACAGTATGTCCATCCCTCCCTTTGATCATGCACTCTTCAGTTCAGAACATTCTGTACTGTAATATGATCATCATAGGGAGAGGTATACTGTGAAGGTGTCCGTTCTCTCCCTAATTCAGTCCACACCCATTCTGCATCTGTTTTAGCCTTCTTCGTTGTTGTTCCATACCAGATTGAAGCTAAGTCCATTTATTGGCCTAATGCTTTTCAAGAACACTGCCTGCAAGTTGCAGCTTAATCCCTTGTCCCTTGGCAATTGCTTATCTCCTGCCCTGCCGTCCCTCTGTCCGTCTCCTCTATGTCCAAGAGGTGGAGCTATTGTATCTGCTATTACAGTAGAATATCATCCATGTAAAAGTGTAAAAGTATTCTCAAGGCTGATATTGCGTATCCAGTATCAGAAAACTAAAGTTGTTATTACTCTGGTATAAATTGCAAATTGCAGTTTGGGGTTAGTGTATTTTCATGGACAATGAGTTGAGGAATTTTTGTATCTGGGGGGTAAACGAGTAGGTGTCTGGTTTCCCCCTATGCTGTCTTCATTCCACAGCTGAGTGGTGATTGGACAGCGGACTGGAAGGACGGGGACCCAAGTATCCAACTAGCTGTGTGGGTTCTGACACCTGCAAAGAAACAGGCAGAGTAAACGCTCCATCATCTGATGCTATGCTCACACTGTTAAAAGCATTTCTCTATTCCGCTTCTCTATTCCTCTTCTCTTTCTCTCTCTCTTTCTTCTCTCTTTCTCTGTCTCACTCTCTCAATTCAAGGTTGCTTTATTGGCATGATATTCAGGCAGTATGTATGGCCAAAGCATACCAAACATTTACAATACAAGACGTACATTACAGATTACGTACATTACAACAAAAAATATATATATATATGAATGGGAGTGTGTGTTGTCTTCGACAGTGGGAGGTCTGGGTCGCTGCGTAGTTCAGCTCCCACCCTTGAACCCACCACCGCGGCATGAGTATCAATATTATGCGTAGGCAATTAAGTTTCTCTCTCTCTCTCCTCTCTCTCGCTTCTTTCTCGCTGTCTCTCTCTGGTGTGTATCTCTCTGTGTGTGTAAGACTTCCCATCACCAGCTGAGGGCAGTCTAGTGCCACTTACTTGCCACAGTCTTTGGATCTTTTCCTGTGCTTCCTCCTCCTGGGATGGATCCTGACTCTGGGACTGCTGAAAAGGAGGGAAAGCAGTGGGGCTTGAGTTAACAAATCTACAGAAACAAACACGTCATTCTTAGGTAGTTACTATGTGATTACCATTTCACTATTACTGTACTGTAAAATAAAGTGCTACCCAATATCAGATCTGTAACCATAGAAGTAATCATTAACTTACTCACCTCTCATTAAAATGCATCTTCCTGTGTCTAAAAACAAGAGGACCGGTGTTATGAGTCTCATCAAGGTCATTCATATTCATTAGTGCGCACCATAGCAAAACATTTTGCAACGGCATATGAAAACAAGCATTTCTTATTCAAAACGGTCAGGGTAGTCCCTTCCCATTTTGGCCTGATTGCTTCCGTTTCGTTCCCAGTGAATACAACTCCGTTTTTAAGAGAATGTGCCTGGGTGAAAGAGCTATTTTGAATTACTTAGATAGCATTACATGTCAGATGACTTTAGGCTTTATTACCTGCACTCACAGGTCTGATGCTCCACAAACGTCAGCTCCACGTACTGCCCTGTCCTCTCAGTCGGAGTTATCCTCATCAACTGACACACATACAAACACACAGAGGAAAACACAAACACATGCATTGAGGTGTCCATGCGCTCAAAGATGTGGACAGGCATTGGGTGTTTTACCGGAACATATATCTCTTTAAGGTTGGAAGAGGGTAGCCCAAGGTAATATGTGGCCTCCTGACACAAAGTGACCCCCACCTGCATGGTGACGTTACGTGTGAGGGTGGGGTGACACTCCAGGTTCTCGTCTCCACAGCAACCAGCGCATCGCCACAGGGGCACGCAGGCAGGGCTAAAAATATATTCCACCCCTCCAGGGTACTCCTGCTCCACCTCCACCAATCGCTCCATCGAACGACACAAACTCCGCTCCAAGACCTCCCGGAACAGCATCACTGCAACAAGAGTTGACCAATGAACTATCACTCAGACCCAGGTTGATTGACAGCTGACCAATGTATTCACTGTCTCTAAGAAATATTAATAAGACGGTTACTTAATTTAAGGAACAAGAGAGGCACTTACCTCTAGAGTGTGGTTCCACTGGGGAGTGAGAAGTCTGGAATAAAAAGAAGGCGAAAAAATGCTATGTTATATTTCAGATAGAAGGAAATGACCACAGGTAGACATCACTGTGAACAACATAGCCAATACATAGTGACAGTTGACGCCCACTCAGTCAGTCACAGAAACGTCGACTCTGAACATATTTATTGGGCAGCGTACTCTTGTGGTAGAAAGAAAATGCTACAGCTGTGAGCAAGCAAGAGTTCTGTTATAGCCTATTTTCAGCTCAACCAAGGCAGAGGGGGCAGACATAATAATCTTACAGGGCCCCAGAGTCCAGACCATAGACTTATATCCAGACTAAAGCAGTGCAGTGGGATACTGTAGGATAGCAGGATCATCTCCAGTAAGAAAGAGAGAGAGAGAGAGAGAGAGAGAGAGAGAGAGAGAGAGAGAGAGAGAGAGAGAGAGAGAGAGATAGAGATCTTTCTCCTCAGGACCAAAGATTTTCTCTCCTTGTTTTCACGTACTGATTCCACCCACTCTGGGGCTTTTTGAGTTCCAATGAGAGTTGACAGTTCCGGTGAAGCCATGGTTTGGATAAGCCCAAAGTTCCAAATGTAGAATGATACCCCCTGTTGTTTTAATAAACTGTTACATGATGTTAATAATCAAGCTGTTTTGTGAACTTGAAGCCATGGAAAGGATAGTCTTGCTGACACAAGCTCGCGTTGCTTGCGTCAGCCGGGTTGATGGAAGGAAGCCATGGTTTCAACAAACCTTAGGCCATGCAACGAGAACGTCTGTCTATAAGGAGACACATTTTCCTCGGTGTTACAGTGCTGCTGAAAACCTGAGTGTTGTCACTCAGCAGCAACAAGAAGCAGTGATGTGGCAAAACTGCAGCCATCCATCTCTGTCGCCATAGTGACGCCGCGTAACCAACCATAGGCAACGATACATGACCGTTAGTCTCTTCCCACTGGCCACTAACGCACAAGTACAAAAAGGCATCCCAGGAAGTCTCTACTGTAAGTCTTTGTTTGGACACAGTGAGAGACATGTCTCCGGTCAGGAACTATGAACACAAACAAATACAAGCCCAGACAGTGAACAGGCAGCTCACAGAGACAATGGGAGAGACACAGTTTTAGAGTTCTCACAGTATTCTGCTAGCCATCCTTGACCTCACGGGGTCTCTCTTTCCCTCTCTCTCCTCCTCACTCGATTTCTTCCTGTCCTTTCTCTCTCTCTCTCTCTTTTCTCATCTCTCTCTCTCGCCCTCTCTCTCTCATAAGTTGTATTTTATAAATGTCAGTT
Organism: Salvelinus alpinus; assembly: GCF_045679555.1. Lineage (NCBI taxonomy): Eukaryota > Metazoa > Chordata > Actinopteri > Salmoniformes > Salmonidae > Salvelinus > Salvelinus alpinus. The sequence goes on along the minus strand of NC_092112.1, from coordinate 42,322,028 downwards.
TGTATCTCTGGATCCAGTGGTCCCATCTGGGCTGGTTTCAATGGCTCTAATAAATCTCACCATTAGCTCCTTTTTAACTGGCCTCCATTACATGTATCCTGTTGACACTAAGAGTTAATTTCTCTCTACGCGTTTCAGCTGGTTATTTTATCACACACAACCCCCTGAAGTGAGACGGAGGCGGTGGTCAGGTTTTGTAGTGATTTAGGTAGAAGAGTGGAAAGTCCCGGGCCCGGTTTACGAGTGATGTAACATGCGTTTCCCAAAACACCATGCAGAGAGAACGGTCGCTAAGTGTGACAGAAAGGGGGTACTGCTCTCAGCTTTCTCCATTCGAATCTAAATTCAAAATAAATTGCGCACCCTAGAATGAACTCAAAATCATTTTTACGACCACAAATAACCATAACTGTAGTGACCCTGTGTTTATAAACGTGGATTTTGACTTTGCCACTTCCGCATGCTTTTGTGGCACAGTCGATGCCACGTAGGGCTACGGGCCAGAAGTTTAAGGGTTTGCCAACCACCACGGACGAGCTCACTCTCCCTGCCTGTTTCGTGACAATACGATCAGAGCCGGATGAAGACAATGATTAGTTAGGGGGAAATCAGATTTTCAACATTTCGATGCCATATTTACAATTATAAAAAATATATGCTACACATTTTAATGTGTAATAAATCCCTTTTGTGGGGGAAAAACTCATCCTGATTGGCTGGGCCTGGCCCACCAGTGGGTGGACCTGGCTCCCAAATGAGTGGGCTTTTGCCCACCCATGGCTGCGCCCATGCCATGTGAAATCCATAGATTAGGGACTAATTTATTTATTTCAATTGACTGATTTCGTTCTATGAACTGTAAAATCTTTGAAATTGTTGCATGTTGCCTTACCAGTGTCTCCCGACCCCTCCTGTCTCAACCTTCAGTATTTATGCTGCAGTAGTTTATGTGTCGGGGGGCTAGGGTCAGTCTGTTATATCTGGAGTATTTCTCCTGTCTTAAGTATGCTCTCTCTAATTCTCTCTCTCTTTTTCTTTCTTTCTTTCTTTCTTTCTCTCTCTCTCAGAGGACATGAGCCCTAGGACCATGCCTCAGGACTGCCTGGCCTGATGACTCCTTGCTGTCCCCAATCCACCTGGCCATGCTGCTGCTCCAGTTTCAACTGTTCTGCCTGCGGTTATGGAAACCTGACCTGTTCACCTGCTGTTTTCAACTCTAGAGACAGCAGGAGCGGTAGAGATACTCTGAATGATCGGCTATGACATTTACTCCTGAGGTGCTGACCTGTTGCACCCTCGACAACCACTGTGATTATTATTATTTGACCCTGCTGGTCATCTATGAACATTTGAACATCTTGGCCATGTTCTGTTATAATCTCCACCCGGCACAGCCAGAAGAGGACTGGCCACCCCTCATAGCCTGGTTCCTCTCTAGGTTTCTTCCTTGGTTCTGGCCTTTCTAGGGAGTTTTTCCTAGCCACCGTGCTTCTACACCTGCATTGCTTGCTGTTTGGGGTTTTAGGCTGGGTTTCTGTACAGCACTTTGTAACATCAGCTGATGTAAATTTGATTGATTGATTAATTTATATTTTTGTTCAGTATATATACACAGTACAACGATTTAGGAAAATCATCAAGATTGCTCAATAAGGTCAGAGACTTATTTCCATTGGTGTCCCTATTTTTGACATAAATACATACGTATACAATTATGTAGACACAGGCACATTACAGAGACACAGACACATTATGTAGATACAGACACATTACAGAGACACAGACAATAAATGCTCGACATTCAGATGAGTATTACAATTCCTACAAGCTTGTTTTGGCTGGTCTGTAGCTTATTCTTTAGATGTTTGGGGCTGCTGGTGAACAATGATGTGCAGCATAATCAAAGTGACACTGGACTAGTGCACCTGCCAGAGTCTTTAGAGCAGGAGTGTCAAACATACGGCACGTGGGGGGGTCTAATCCAGCCGGTGGGTGGTTTGAATATTTTGTTTAAATAGGCTATAAAATAAAATAAAATACAATTGAAACAAAAACAATTTTTTGGGGAGGGGGGATGAACTCAATATACTTTAAAAGGAATAAAAGCAAATCGAAACTGTGTAGAAATGATAATGGACTTATATTCTTGACAGTCCAGCTCGCTAATAATCACTAGACAGTCAGGGAGAATCTAAAATGGAAAAAACACTGGCTAGACGACAATTTTTTCCACATTTTGATTGCAAGGAAATATAACCAAATGTGACCCACAGGAAAAATAGGTTTGACACCCCTGCTTAAGGGTGTCTATAGCTAGGTTTCCATCCAATTGGCGACAGATTTTCATGCAAATATTCAAAAATCTGCATAAAAACATTATGCACATTTTCCCATCAGAGTTGTGTTTCCATCAAATTGACTTGTTGCGGATAAAAGTCTGTGTGTAAATACATAGTGTACAAAAAATATTTATTTTAAGGTTAAATTTCCATGCACCAAAAAAAAAAGTTAAATGGGGTTCCATCTAATTTTCAACTCAAGGCCTACTGATGGTTTTGTCACTAAAAATGTTGCATAGGTATAGCAAATGTGCCCACTCTGGTATTGGCACGTGTGCTCTAGCCAACAGCTTGCAGATACAGTGCAGGTATTGTTTACTACATGATGAGATTATTATGGACAAAGGTGTGATATTATTTTTATTTGTCAAATAGCATCCAAGCATTGATCATCATGTCACCAGAATAAGACCCTCGATATTTATTGAAAGGAGCATCAAGTTCATCACCGTGCACTTTCACCACCCTGTGAAGTTCATCATAATGTATTTCATCTGTAACCGAATAAACTGCATGGTTTCCAAAGTGGGAGGAACACTCACCATGTCGTCACGCGTGACTCCAAGTTTAATTCAATATGATGCTTGTGATATCGATTTGTTCGCATAAAGGCGTTCTCCGCCGCCATTTCTCGCATAATAGCTTTTAATCGACGCAAAAAGATCCCGCCATGTCTAGCGATCAAATGATCTGTTTGCATTCATATAATTGTGACGAAACTTCCTGTTTCCATTACAGCTGTCATGATTATTTTATATGGTACGACTTTACTCGCATTAAAACTGGATGTCAAGCCATTTTGAGGATGCTGGAATGATGTTTTGGATGAATGTGCGCATGTCTACAGGATACATTTGATGTAGCCTAAGCAGATTAAAACCTTGTGACTGGTCGTGTTTAAAAAGTGAAATGATACATAGTTAGGCTATAATGAAGCGTTAGGTTCCAGGTGCTTGAGGTATAGCTGCTCGTATTGGAGAGGAGGCAGAGGGCGCGTTAAGCTTTCCTGAATAACTGGGCCTGTCAGAAGCATATGTCGCCACGTTATTATAGGACGACTTGGGAGAATGATGACCTGCAACAGACAGCGTATCTCAGTATCAGAAGTTTAAAAAATACAGCCAGGCTGGCCAGCTTATTGTGCCTTTCTAGATCGTATAAACTGTTGAGAGTAGACCCACCCACTGATCCAAGTGGTATGAAACATTCAAATCACAGGGCTATTGCGCTTTTTTTCAAATGACATTTTCACTGCAACCTAGAGTGGAATTTTGTACTCACTTGAAAACAATAATGCAATTATTCATTGCATTGTGGGGTTGTAGGCTGCTAGTATAATTGTATTGTCCCTAAGCAATATCAATGGGGTACCTTTTTGAGCTGCGTGTCTCATGTCTTCACTGTTCTTTCATGCGCAATGATGCACCTGGCCTCCACCTACCACTATTGTCACTATGAATGGTGGATAGAGGCCAGGATAAACAGTTAGACTGGTAGACTATATTGACATGTGGTATAGTAAAAGTTCGAGGCGGAAAAGAGTTGCGCATAAGGTAAGTACCAAAACGCCATGATATAGGGGAGGTGCATGTAAGCAGATGAGGAAATTAGGCTAGGATGGAAAAAATTATATAGTAAAACCTGCAAAAGAGAGAATGTAAACCAGGGGAAAAACGCACTACCCTCCCGTGCCCAATAAAAAAAAACACACAACCCTCCCCAAACAAAAACTAAAAGTTTGACAACACTCCTCTATTTTGGACCATAGTACACTTCACATACATGGAGGCTACAGTGGTACAGTTCCTCGCTTGAGCAGTAGTGTGACAATGACGCTGCAGACCCTGCCGAGTGCATCGCATTAATGTGGGTTCCACATCTCTTCTCATTCATCTGTACTGATCTGAAAACACTGGTCAGCTGACAGTATCACCAGTCCTGCTGTTCCACAAGGAGAAGGGGAGAGGATGCCACTTTTGATTGTTGAGATACATCCCAAGTCTCAATACGGGTCAGGCGTTGCTACAGGAAAAGGAGGCACCTGCGTAATGAACTTTTACCGTTACGTCCCTAAGAACCAACCCATGTCCCTCCACCTCTCCCTGCCTGCAACACCACAGTGCTTTCATTGTGTATGAGACTTGTACTTTACATGTAATAAAGAACACATTTTATACATCTTTATCCTCTTATTTAGGACGTCCTCCTATTCCACCGTGTGATCGACGGGTCTCTATCTCTCCTCTGATCCCAGCTCCCTCCCTCCACCCGACAAAATCATGATTTGTTTTCACTATCGATCCCCAACACACTCATTCGGTCTTACATTCCCAGCTACAACATTAACTCATCATTACTGCATTATTTGGTGCGCCCTGTCCATACGTTTGGTGCCACAAAGATATTGCACCAAATATGTGTGTACGTTCCCAGCTGTTCTCACTTTCAGACTGTAGCGTTTAGAAATGTAAATATCATCCATCTTCTTGTGACATATCTGCTCCGTCCCAGGTGGTCTAGCCAGCAGCTGCAGATGGATATCTGTTTCTGTGACTTCTGCTGCTGTAAATATCTGCTCGCATGAGTAATTAGCAACACGCTGTCGCGATAAACAGCACAAAGCATCCCTGTATAAACTATTACGTCGGTATAAACTTTAAACTACATTTCCCAGAAAACCTCAACAGCCCAATGCAGGTGGTCGCCACTCAGTGTCTGTTGAATGTGTTGCTAATGCGTTTGTAGACTGACTACTGTAATACCCTGATCGTTATCCATTATTTATCTTGATGCCACTTCAGTATTAGGGGGTCAATATACGCTAGGAGAGGATTAACTATATTTTACGATCTCCCTAATGTTGAACTCACTGTAAAAGTGAGTCGTGATGACAAAAAGTGAGATACTGTATTAGAAAAAAATAGCTCTAAATGTGACTCATTACTTTTTCACGTGAAGTCGTAATGGGAGTCACATTTTGGGGCCAGAGAAGAAATTGGAGATACAGACATGTGAAGCAGTTACGAACTCACCTTTTACAGAGAGTCCAGTTTGGAACATTGCATACAATAAAGTACAAAATTAATAAGGTGTTACTTGCTATATTAAAACTAATAGGAAGATGTATAGCCTATCATTATTTGTTTCTGAGTACAGAGGTTTTCAAGGAGGCTGAACCATTGTTTATCAAGAACTAAAGCCGAATGATATCATCACAACATGACAAACTGTATTAACCATTTACACAACACATGTTCGTTGTTGTCCTTGATAGTGACAGGCTATAAAACAGTCATACTACTTTACCTGAGTAGGTGCCAAGTGGAACATAAGAGTTGCCAAAATCTGCGAGACGCCGACGAGATTGTGCATCTTGAAGGAAAAAGTGTTCATTTTTTGCAGTCAAATTTTTACAAAATAATTTCACTGAATCTGAGTGGCTGTCGGCATTGACAGTCCTGAGTCAAGGTAAAGAGATGCGCGTATTATCGACCACTGTAGAAATGACGCGATTACAGAGTGAGCGACCCTTGTATGACTATCGCTGCCGGTGAAGAGCAGTCAGAGTAGGACTGACTTTTTGTAAAATACTATATTGCAGCGCTTGGATATAGCCTAATCTAAAGGTGATTAGTGAAATTCAATTAGGTTACTTTCACTAAAGTGCTTATCAAAGCTTTCCAGTGTCCCATAATGTTATGTCTTGCTCCAGACCCCCCCCCCCTCCTCCGCCCCCCCTTCTCTCTCTCTCTATCTCTCTCTCTCACACGAACACTTTCTCCCCACTTACAGTACCAGTCAAAAGTTTGAACACATACTCATTACAGGTTTTTATTTTATATTTTAAAAAACTATTTCTACATTGTAGAATAATAGTGAAGACACGAAAACTATGAAATGACACATATGGAATCATGTAGTAACCAAACAAGTGTTAAACAAATCAAAATGTATTTTATATTTGAGATTCTTCAAAAAATCCACCCTTTGCCTTGATGACAGCTTTGCACACTCTTGGAAATGACTCATTATCTCTGAATCCCTTTGCGTGATGATTAATTAATACAGCAGATGTGTAATTATAAGTGATAGGGTATGATACTTAGTGATTTTTGATGAAGGAATGAACATGATAGTTCATTATTGAGACATGTGCAGGAGAGATATGACAACATGCCAGTCCTCCCTCGCACTGAAGTCTTGATTGTTTACCTTCAGCCTCTACAAATTCTCATCATCCATTTATTTTCCAAGATAATGAATGAATTAGGATAATGAACCAGATATGTTGCTTTTTCAAGTGCTCAAAACACTTCATAAGGAAGGAAAGCACATCATCGACTTCCAATCTATGCTGTATTCTCAGAGCTCATTTTTACCACCCAAGTTAGAGTGAGTTAGAGTGAGTTGGTGCTTCTGACCCATCGCAGCGGCGAGTCTTTACAGTGGGTAAGGGTGAGTAGATTAGAACCCTCCTCTGCCAGTAGACACAAACACACCTTATCTGTCTAGACGTGGGATGGAGATGGTGCGTTTACACGACTGCAGGAATGAAGGAGGAGGATCCCTTTCAGACATTCTGCTCATATTTGGAGTGGTGCCATGATAACCTCATCATGTCTGGGGTAAGACCCGACAGGGACCACACTCTGAGGGGCCAGTGTACATACACAATTCACTGTGCATGTGCCATTCATAGGCCATGCTACTCACACCTAGAGGGAAAGATGACCTTGTATCTCCATCCATGATAACGGTACAGCTCTGTTATTAGTTCAAAGAACAACTCTCACACCTGATGATGATGAATATGCCTACTGGGAACCGACGTCAGTTCAACGTCTATTTTTTACCTACATTTGGTTGAGTTGTCGACTAATGTGAGGTCAATGTGAAATCAACAAACAAATTCACCATCACATTGGAATTTGGTTAAAAGTTGGGTGAAAAAAAGAAGAGATTCCCTTACGTTGATCAGTTTTCCACATTGATTCACATTGACATTTTTGGTTGAAATGATGTGGAAACAACATTGATTCAACCGGTTTTTGCCCAGTGGGCAGTTACTGGTAGTGGACCTGTGGAATCATCATACATTTCTGTTGTTAAAACCAGAGTGATAGACAACCGGCTAAATAGGTCGTTTTGTTTTGAATGAGGAGAGATAACCAGGATAGATGATGCCCTCCGTCTTACACATCTCACTTATCACACACTCTGGGGTGTTTGGTGTGTATACAAGAGTGGTAGACACTGTTATCCTTCTGAGTGATGTATACTGTATACAATGGTTTGACTCTTTCACCACAGGCCTATAATTCATTGAATTGGGAGAAATCCACAATATGAACGAAAAGAACAGTATAGCAGTCAGTCGGTCAGCTTTTTACTCGGGGAGGGCCCTATAGCGGGGTCAAAGTTAACAGCTGTGACTTTCTGTCCCTGGGAACTGAGTTGACGCCCAAGTCCCACTCCCATCCCAGCCTCAGTGACTTGTGATTCCCCAGTCTCAGAGGAGGGAAACCGGGAAATGGAGACCAGGCTTGGTGGAGTTTTCCCAGGATAGAGCAACAGCAGGTGGGACAAACGTTGCAAAATTCTGGGAACTTTCAATAAACTCCCTGGTTTTCCCGAAAGCCCAGTTGGAGGATGCCTGGAATCAGGAGGGAATAAGCAGGAAACCCGGAACCAGGATTTCTGGAAAAGCAGGGAATTTTGGGAAAGTTTTGCTGCAACCCTAGGTGGGACTGTTCTATATGAGTGTCTCCTTGGGATACCCATCTCCTCATACCCAGATGTGGACAGAGACATTACAGAGAGAGAGGGAGAGAGAGTAGGAAGGCACTCAACAAATTAAGACGGATATGTGCCGAGTAATTGTGCACAATCTTTTTCCTGGGACATATTTAGAGGGTGGACGGGCAAAACAAAATATTTAAGTACCTTTGAACGGGGTATGGGAGTAGATGCCAGGCTCCCAGGTTTGTGTCAAGAACTGCAACGCTGCTGGGGTTTTCAAGCTCAACCGTTTCCTGTGTGTATCAAGAATGGTCCACCACCCAAAGGACATCACTATTAGGAAGGTGTTCCTAATGTTTGGTATACTCAGTGTATATCATGTGTATATGACGAATAAACAAACTTGAACTTGAACTTGAGAATAGAGTTTGCCAAGAAGTGCTTAGTCAGATTTCTCCTAACATGGAGTGGAATCTCAGGAGAACAGGAGTGTGACCCTTGAGGGGTCTGGGTCGGGGAAGTCTTGTTGGGTTCACTGTCACTAACATACAGTATAGGTGGTCCTGTAGGGCCACAGGGGAGACCCCCACAGAGATAGCTCCGGGGCTGATGAAAGAGAGAGACATGTTTTGTGTGTGTGTGTGTGCGTGTGCGTGTGCGTGCACTATTGGTGTGCATGTGCATGTGTGTATATCGGTAGAGATGAAGTCAAACTGGTGATTGGTCTCGGAGTCTGAGGTGCAGCAGAATTCCCCAGAGTCTTTGCCAATCTTTTGGGTAATGACGCCACATCAGTTCAGACACACAGTAGCAACCACCTAAACAGTTTATGATTTACGTGACGTCTGAGGGCAAACAACCACAACCTCAGACACACACACTTCGGTTTCACTATGGCGCCTCCTTGTGGGCGATAAATGTTGTACCCAAATCCTGAACATTTTAGTGTTAGATTTCATTTTCCCCAGACAGTATATGGATCCCAATGCCCATATGGGATCTATAATCAACTAGAATGACCAAACCTGATCAGACAGGTACGTTCAGGGTTGATTTAATGATACAGTCAAACACAGGCACAAAGGGATCTCGGCAATATGATTGCACATCATTGTGGAACTCGGGAGTGTGTGTGTATGTGTAAGCTGATATGAATGCAGGAGGATAGAGAACCTTGAATCAAAAACAGTCACATTGCATGTATTGCACACAATCATACGCGATGATGGTGCTGTCCTTTTTTCATACCAGAAATAGATCATTCATGTTTCAAACGTAGTGTAAGCACATCCAATGACTTGCAGGTGCTAGGTTTAAAAAAAGAAACTCATGAAATAATGAATAGACGCCCGCACAATGGTGTCAGTGACTTGGTGCATTATGGTCCCATAGTTTTGCAGCGTAACAAATCAACCCGAAAACGATGAAGACCTTAAAATGTTTATCTGTCGGTCTTTGACAGAAAAAGAGTCAAAGCCACTTGGTGTTTGCTTGCCAGACTCACTACTGTCACACAGTATTAGCAGTACCCGGCACTTCATGAGGATTACTTTGGCCTGGTGTTCGTTACTTTAGAAGAGGCTAGGAAATACCCCTAATCTAGCTTCAAACAATACCCCTGACTGCTGTCTCCTCACATCCTTAAAGACCGAATATTATTCATGTTCTCCAGTATGCGTTTTAACAGTGAAGCAAGCTGTGGGAATATCAGTGTGAAACATCACTCGAAGAGTGAGAAAGAAGTCTCATGAAAGACTGAGGGGGCAGAGCGACATCAACAGACAAGACGGGAAAGACAACACTAAGGAAAAGGATACGGGCAACAGTGTGAACGTTTCAGGAATGTTTATTTAACGGTATTTGAGTTGACGCATTACAGATATGAGCTCTTGGGAGATTGAAACGGATATTGCAATGTTTTACATGGCAAAGAAGAAACAATAAATACATGGCTAATAAAACACTTCATATTTGCTGAAAAACAATGCCTGGGGTAGCAGTCACAGTGACTACATAAAGAGCAACTTGACAAAGCAACATTTGAATACTGAACTGCAATGCATCTGGTTCACCTACAGTACATTTTCTTACTGACAGGTTCCAAATGCAGCTCAACAGCATGTTTTAACATGAAACGCATCAGTTCGGCAGAGTCAAACCAACACTTCTGCCTCAAGGGGAGGTCAACACATGGCCACAAATCAAGACCGCCTTGTTTACAAGGATCTGGGCCAGGAACTGATCTACGTGACCTCTGAATCCATGGCCACAGCACAGTTCTCTCATATAAAATGCTGACTACCGTATCAGTGAGCTGTAGCTTAGCGATAAGAGTGAGCAGAGTCTGGATGGCAGTGTGGCATAGGTCAGGAGGAGTCTTACAGAACAAGAACAGGCACATAAAGGCGGACAGAACTAAAACTACAACCCCCATAACCCACAGCCGTCTGGGGGTTGAGATGCTGGGTGCATCTCCATAGTCTACCGTGACTTCATGGCCTTGTCTCCATTGTCGCAGGATTTTTCCATACTGCTCTCACCACCACCAATTCTGTTCAGTGCAGATGAGGGGAAGGGCATTTTTTTATTTTTTATTTCAACCTTTATTTAACTAGGCAAGTCAGTTAAGAACAAATTCTTATTTACAATGACGGCCTACCCCGGCCCTATGGGACTCCCAATTACGGCCGGTTGTGATAAAGCCTGGAATCGATCCAGGGTCTGTAGTGACTCCTCTAGCACTGAGATGCAGTGTCTTAGACCGCTGCGCCACTCGGGAGCATTAGAGGAAGCCACGATAGACTATTGAGACGTACCTATAACATCTGGTAGGTCTAACTTTTTATGTCTGGGATGAGTTTGTCGTGTCTAGTGTGGACTACGTCCGAAATGGCACCATTTTGCCCAGGACCAGGGCCCAAAGTAGTGTACTATTTAGGGTACAGGATGACATAGATAGCAGATGCAGACTAGAAGTAGACACTGTCTGATCTGGTGGTTTATTTCTCAGTGGAGAAGGCTCTCTTCATGAGCGGTGGTGGGGTCTTCCCTGCATCATATACTGATTCTGGGGGTGGGGAGCTGAGACAGCACCAGTCAGGGATACGGCCTGTCTGGTTATAGTAGTCACGGGACACGGAGCGGCTACCCAGGATGTCCTGCAGTGCTCCAAATATTGCTCCTACACAGGGAGAGGAAAGCAGGAGACACAGGGTTATTCACAGCTGGTTTAGACCTAATCAGTCTGGGGGGGGGGGGGGCAGGTTGATCTCTAACTCATGGCCACTAGCTGTAGTATCAATCACCTCGCAGCTAAGCTACTATTGTATTCCTACACCCATCGGATCCATACAGCTCTACAGTGTCAAGGCTGGTTATCAGACTAATCTGTGTCTCACCTCCAAGCCATGCGGTGCAGTTGGGTTTGGCTGGAGGACTGTGCAGCCTGAAGCTCTTGGTGGCCAGGGCGTCGCGGTACTTGGGTTTCTCCACCAGGAGGCGTATCTCAGCCAGGAGCCGGTGCAGGAAGCCAGGCAGCATGGCCGTGCCCCCGATGATCACCAGGTTCTCAGACAGAGCCTTACGAGTGTCGATGGGACACTAAGGGGGTTATTCAGATGGAAACACACAAGTGGTTACAAATGTATCAAATCAGTCATATTTTCACAAATGTCCTGTTCACAAAATTAACAGCAAGCTGGAATTAAACTCCCAGGCTTGTTATTAATGTCTATGGGACAGAAATGGAGGTTAAATAAGATTTTGTTTTAAACATGATCAGAAATGTTTCAATGAATCAAATCATTCAAATTTAGTTCATTTCCGCGCCACTAAATCAGTTGTACTTGCTAAGTGCTTCACAGCAAACTGTGCCAAGCAGAGGCAGCAGTGGCAAGAAAAACTCTTTAGGGCCTGGGTGGGAAGAAACCTAGAGAGGAACAAGACTCTGACTAGCCAGGTAGAAGTAGTTCAGCATCCATGCAGTATGTCCGTAATGTACGCATGTACTGAAATTAGAGAGGAAAATGGTCACGCAAGTTTATAAATGCTGACATAGGCTCACCTGGACATGAGCATGATAAACGAGGTTCAGGTTTCTGACTTCCCTGCCGCCCTGTTACTCCCGAGCAGGACAGAAGTGCTGGTCTCTCAGGAGAGAAACCTCATTGACATTGTAAACTGCAGAGAAGTGGAGTGGACTGTTAACTAGCTTCCTGCGACTGCCTGTCAAACTAGTCCACTGAGACCAACGAGTGCTTATGGTACTGTGCTTACAGAGTGAGTGCAGCACAAGCACTGGGCCAGCAGCAAGAGTAATGGAGGCTGCACTGCCTATTGAGATTAATGGTCTGTCGTTGGCCTGATCAGGCTCCTCTCAAAGGAACCAAGCCGATTTCACCTCGGTGAACCAGAGTCTGGAAGTGTTGCTATGGTAACAGGGTTAAAGTAAGTCTCTCGTACGTTTCAGGGGGAAGCGTTCTTCATCACAAAATGGAAAATAAGGAAGGAAGGAATTATGGAATGGCTGATTTTAATTAGAAGACGCAGATGTCTGATGAAAGGCCGTTGTGACCGACGCAACATTGTGCAGTAATTACTGATGAAGACAGTGTTGCAACTTACAAATTCAGTACCCACATATTTCGGCAGCATCTCATCTCTTTGCTGTTCGAGCAGAAAGAAACCAATACAAATGTTACCTTGACCAGAGCGTCAAGCACCAGAGAGGCCACACTCTTCTCCTCGTTGTCCTGCTCAAACAGCATCTCCATCACAGAGTCCCTGCAATAAATCTGAATTGTATTACGATTCCTTACAAAACAGAACCATCACGTCACTCAAAGAGTCCCTGCAATAACAACCCTTATTTCAATTCAATAAACATTTTTGGGACCCCAAGGGGAAATTGCAGCGTTTCATTAGCCGCTGCTGAGAAGAGCAGACAGACACTCGTGATGAATGACCTTGCAGAGACAGCCCAGATTCAATAATAGAAGGTGACCCAGATATTAAAGAGGAGACACAGAACCAAATATCTAGGTTTGGAAGTGCACTGGACATGAATGAAATGGACAACCCATTTGCCGTGTCTTGTCATTGTATCATTACTTGTAGTCAGTTGAGGATATGTTCCATATTTGAGGATATTTTCCATAGTTTCCCACATTGCTAGTGTTAGTAGAGCGTAACAGCTATTCAGGGGGGTGGGGGGGACCAGAGGACAAACAGCTACCTGATTGGTCCCTTAATATGCAGAATCTTCTCCCCATCCAATGGGTAATCAACATCAGGGGGTGGTGTTGGACGCTACAAGGGGAAGAACATGGATGTGAGGGCCTCAAATGCACTGGACTATAATACTCACTATAATACTCACCACACCAACTTTAATGAAAGGCATTTATTGGAAGAACACAGCAATAACTACTCTTTGAAATACCGGACACAATCCAAACATAGTCATGACTGACTGCCCAGTTTTGGGGGTCAAAGATCACTGACCTCAGCCGTGCCGCCCAGGTTAAACTTGGCCTCCTGGATCTTCAGGCCTCTCTGTAGGTCACTGATGAAACAGGTCCTGACTGGACAACAAGACAAACAGCATTAGAGGGTCTACGTGAATATAGTAGCACCAACACCACCAACATACATGAATGGGGTGTTTGAAAATATTTTCCCTTTAGCTGCCCTTTGTAGCAAAATCCATTTCATTTAACTGCCAAACAGGAATCCCGTCCCAGCATTGTCTGTTTTGTCTGTATGAAGGCAATAAAAAAAATGTGGTTTCAGTCTCTTTTGAACATACCCTTGATATCCTCTACAACCTCCTCTGGGATGGAGCCTGGGAAAGAAAGACAGGATGAAAAGAAAGTGACTTCTTTTTCTATGACCCACTTAGCCTTCCTTCAACACAAACCTCACAGAGCCCTTAATTTCACGTCAATGCTTCTGCTACTGTACTAAACGATTGAGTCTCGTTGCAATCGAACGGGGCACGCCATGGGGGGTGCATCTGAGACAAGGAGCGGAAACCGCAATCGACTACGGAGGCGCACTCATGGGTTTAGGAATTATGGAGAAAGTGAAGAGAGTATCCACTCTTGATAAGTGCAGAGCAGTTTACTAGTCCCAATTTGATATATACCTTTTACCTGCTCCAGATCTGTGTGCTACAGTTTAATGTATGCATTCATAACAGTCGAACCAATGCATAGTCTACGTTATTCATTTGACTGTAACACACTGCCGTGGTTCTGCAGTGGTGTGGTTCAGTAGTGCAGAGAGCGAGGCGGTTTACGCTATGCCTGTTTTAATTATTGATGCCTATCCGAACTGCCTAGCCCTGTGTCAGCTAGCTAGAGAGCTACTGCTGCTCTTCGTGATGATTCACTCTCAGAACGGAACAGAACAGAACCCCCAGGATGCAGTACAGAAGGAGAGAAAGAAGGCCATGTGTATATACATAATTCAAAAGAGAGAAATAGCGGGTCTCGCCTTCCTTTCACATCACGCCATAACAAGGACTTCTGAATACAAAATGCTGCATGATTGATTCACCCGGAGAGCGATTATAACTTTCATTCCTTTCTTATAACAACGGAACACCAGCATCACCATGAAACTCAATTTGAAAAATGAACAAACAAGATTGTCAACAACAGCTATTCACAACGCAAGGTAAAGCCACAAGAGGATCCACGGTGGTAGCAAACTAACACAGTTTATACAATGACAAAGCACTGCGTCAGTTGTGAGGTAAGTTGCTGGTGTTATTGACAAGTAGGTTTCTGATGTGGGGTTCTTACCAATGACTGTAGGCAGACTCTGTCCAGTACTGGAGTCTGAGTCTACTGTACACTGTTCCACCAGGAGCCCATCCAACTCCCTGAAGGGTAGAAAACACACAGCCACATAGAACAAAGGGGGACAAGTACCTCTGAAAGCACACACCTTGATACACTTCATTCTGTCAAGGCCGGCAAAACAAGAAACTACGGCTTGAAAAGCACAGTTCTCAAGAGGTGAACAACAGGTTGTTTCCCTGAAGTTTAGTATGTGAGGCAAGCAAAGTAACACATACGCCGACATACTTCACATGATTACGCCATCAAAAAAAACTAAAAAACACACACGCACACTACTTACTTATGAATGGCCTTTCCACCCAAAGGCAGAGCTTCCCAGGCTGGCAGGATGGGGATGCACTCATACACAGGCAGCACCAGTGTCTCCGTGTAGCCACAGTCCATCACCAGGCCTGAGTTGATTCCCAGAGACATTATGGCCATGAGGTGGCTGGGGGCAAACAGCACCGAGGGCACCTTGGAAACACAGATGCATCATGGGTAAGACTACTGTTAGGAGTGAGCAATATGGAGATGGCTCCATCTAGCTTCTCAATTGGCTTAGGGGAGCATTGCATTCACCATTTTGCTTACACCTATCTAGTCAGGGTGGATAGGGTTTTTGTACCAGGTTCATTACATCAGCAATCACCTGCCTCCGGCAAAGTGGTTCAAGATATATACAGTTGAAGTCGGAAGTTTACATACACCTTAGCCAAATACATCTAAACTCAGTCTTTCACAATTCCTGATATTTAATCCTAGTAAAAATTCCCTGTCTTAGGTCAGTTAGGATCACCACTTTATTTTCTGAATATGAAATGTCAGAATATTAGTGGAGAGAATTATTTATTTCAGCATTTATTTATTTCATCACATTCCCAGTGGGTCAGAAGTTGACATACACTCAATTAGTATTTGGTAGCATTGCCTTTAAATTGTTTAACTTGGGTCAAACAGTTCAGGTAGCCTTCCGCAAGCTTCCCACAATAAGTTGGGTGAATTTTGGCCCATTCCTCCTGACAGAGCTGGTGTAACTAAGTCAGGTTTGTAGGTCTCCTTGCTCGCACACACTTTTTCACTTCTGCCCACATATTTTCTATAGGATTGAGGTCAGGGCTTTGTGATGGCCACTCCAATACCTTGACTTTGTTGTCCTTAAGCCATTTTGCCACAACTTTGGAAGTATGCTTGGGGTCATTGTCCATTTGGAAGACCCATTTGCGACCAACCATTAACTTCCTGACTGATGTCTTGAGATGTTGCTTCAATATATCCACATAATTTTCCTCCCTCATGATGCCATCTATTTTGTGAAGTGCACCAGTCCCTCCTGCAGCAAAGAACCCCCACAACATGATGCTGCCACCACCATGCTTCATGGTTGGGATGGTGTTCTTCGGCTTGCAAGCGTCCCCCTTTATCCTCCAAACATAACGATGGTCATTATGGCCAAACAGTTCTATTTTTCTTTCATCAGACCAGAGGACATTTCTCCAAAAAGTACAATCTTTGTCCCCATGTGCAGTTGCAACCCATAGTCTGGCTTTTTTTATGGCGGTTTTAGAGCAGTGGCTTCTTCCTTGCTGAGCTGCCTTTCAGGTTATGTCGATATAGGCCTCGTTTTACTGTGGATATAGATACTTTTGTATCCGTTTCCTCCAGCATCTTCACAAGGTCCTTTGCTGTTGTTCTGGGATTGATTTGCACTTTTGCTCCAAAGTTCACTCAGCTCTAGGAGACAGAACACGTCTCCTTCCTGAGCGGTATGACGGCTGCGTGGTCCCATGGTGTTTATACTAAAGGTCGACTGATTAATCGGAATGGACGATTAATTAGGGCCGATTTCAAGTTTTCATAACAATCGGTAATCTGCATTTTTGGACACCGATTATGGCCGATTACATTGCACTTAACGAGGAGACTGCGTGGCAGGCTGACTACCTGTTATGCGAGTGCAGCAAGGAGCCAAGGTAAGGTGCTAGCTAGCATTAAACTTATCTTATAAAAAACAATCAATCTTAACATAATCACTAGTTAACTACACATTGATGACATTACTAGTTTATCTAGCTTGTCCTGCGTTGCATATAATCGATGCGGTGCCTGTTAATTTAACATTCAATCACAGCCTACTTCGCCAAACGGTTGATTTAACAAGCGCATTCGTGAAAAAAGCACTGTCGTTGCACCAATGTGTACCTAACCATAAACATCAATGCCTTTCTTAAAATCAATACACAAGTATATATTTTTAAACTTGCATATTTAGTTAATATTGCCTGCTAACATGAATTTCTTTTAACTAGGGAAATTGTGTCACTTCTCTTGCGTTCTGTGCAAGCAGAGTCAGGGTATATGCAGCAGTTTGGGCCGCCTGGCTCGTTGCGAACTGTGAAGACCATTTCTTCCTAACAAAGACCGTAATTAATTTGCCAGAATTGTACATAATTATGACATAACATTGAAGGTTGTGCAATGTAACAGCAATATTTAGACTTATGGATGCCACCCGTTAGATAAAATACGGAACGGTTCCGTATTTCACTGCAAGAACAAACGTTTTGTTTTCGAAATGATAGTTTCCGCATTTGACCATATTAATGACCTAAGGCTCGTATTTCTGTGTCATTATATTATAATTAAGTCTATGATTTGATAGAGCAGTCTGACTGAGCGGTGGTAGGCAGCAGCAGGCTCGTAAGCATTCATTCAAACAGCACTTTCCTGCATTTGCCAGCTGCTCTTAGCTGTGATTCAAGCATTGCGCTGTTTATGACTTGAAGAATATCAACTCCCAAGATTAGGCTGGCAATACTAAAGTACTGTAACGACCCTGGGTTTATAAGCGCGGAAATCGACTCTGCCGCACGAGCACGATAGTGCGCCGGACCTCGGGCTAGAAGGTCGAGGGTTCGAGACCTGCTCCCTACCTGTTTCATTACATTGGTGTCAGAAGTGATCGAACCTTGCATCCACGACAGTGCGTGTGCTTGGCCGGTGAGCTAGTTCCTGTAAGACGTAGAGTCGCAAGCTAGCACAAGGAGGGAGTAGTGTAACGACCCTGGGTTTATAAGCGCGGAAATCGACTCTGCCGCACGAGCATGCTTTTGCGGCACAGTCGATAGCGCGCCGGACCTCGGGCTAGAAGGTCGAGGGTTCGAGACCTGCTCCCTGCCTGTTTCATTACAGTACCTATTTGAACATCCAATAGTCAAAGGTATATGAGATACAAATGGTATTGAGAGAAACAGTCCTATAATAACTACAACCTAAAACTTCTTACCTGGGAATATTGAAATCTCATGTTAAAAGGAACCACCAGCTTTCATATGTTCTCATATTCTGAGCAAGGAACTTAAAAGTTAGCTTTTTTACATGGCACATATTGCACTTTTACTTTCTTCTCCAACACTTTGTTTTTGCATTATTTAAACCAAATTGAACATTTTTCATTATTTATTTGAGACTAAATTGATTTTATTGATGTATTATATTAAGTTAAAATAAGTGTTCAGTCAGAATTGTTGTAATTGTCATTATTACTGTTGGAATCGGCTAAACTTTGAACATTGAGATATTAAATAAATGATAGAGAAGAAGCCTTGGATAGGAAGAGTGGAAGAGAATGGGTTTAGTGTCAGAAGTTAAGGGTTCTCTGTAAAAAGCCAGAAGGCTTTGGAATGTGTTCGATGGAGGAGAGGAGAGCGATGTGTTGATATAGGGAAGACAGATGGATATCTGTGGATTAGGTGAAGGAGGGGTTGAGGTCAGGTGAG
The DNA here is from genome assembly GCF_045679555.1 of Salvelinus alpinus. Classification (NCBI taxonomy): domain Eukaryota; kingdom Metazoa; phylum Chordata; class Actinopteri; order Salmoniformes; family Salmonidae; genus Salvelinus; species Salvelinus alpinus. The sequence continues at coordinate 42,303,326 of NC_092112.1, read as the reverse complement.
GTCAGTTCCCCTTAAAGGAGTAATCAGGGTTAGTATCTGGTTAGCTTCTTTCTCTTGGGCATAAACTAAGGACTGGAGAGAGGGAGTGTCTTAAGTAGGATGTATATAATCAATGGAGAGAAATGTTTTGCTGTCTGATTACAGCTGTACAGAACCTTTGGGAAAAATGTAACTTGGTTAAAGCTTCTCTAGTGTCCGTGGGTCATTTACTCTGAAAAATAAGAACCTAACATTACAAATATATATATATATATATAAAAAATTGCAGATTAATCGGTATCTGCTTTTTTTGGTCCCCCAATAATCGGTATCGGCGTTGAAAAATCATAATCGGTCGACCTCTAGTTTATACTTGCGTACTATTGTTTGTACAGATGAACGCGGTACCTTAAGACGTTTAGAAATTGCTCCCAAGGATGAACCAGACTTGTGGAGGTCTACAATTTTTTCCATAGAGGTCTTGGCTGATTTCTTTAGATTTTCCCATGATGTCAAGCAAAGAGGCACTGAGTTTGAAGGTAGGACTTGAAATACAGCCACAGGTACACCTCCAATTGACTCAAATGATGTTAATTAGCCTATCAGAAGCTTCTAAAGCCATGACATCATTTTCTGGAATTTTCCATGCTGTTTAAAGGCACAATCAACTTAGTGTATGTAAACTTCTGACCCACTGTAATTGTGATACAGTGAATTATAAGTGAAATAATTTGTCTGTAAACAATTGTTGGAAAAATGACTTGTGTCATGCACACAGCAGATGTCCTAACCGACTTGCCAAAACTATAGTTTTTTAACAAGACATTTGTGGAGTGGTTGAAAAACGAGTTTTAATGATTCCAACCTAAGTGTATGTAAACTTCTGACTTCAACTGTAGATCAGTGGTCTCAGACAGTACCTCAAACTGTTTGAAGAAGACCTTGGTGAGAGTTTCTCTGAAGTGGGAGGGGCAGAGGATTGACTCGATGATCACCACTCTCCGGTCACGAGGGTTCACCAGCAGATGCCTGGGCGGGGCAGGAGGGGAGTAGACACAGACATTTATTCTAGACTACACAGTCACTCAATCATCCATGTTGTTATGACCTGGGCTGCATCTCCAAAATGGCTTCTTCCCCATGGATACTTTCAGGTTCTCTCTATCCATGTGTCAGTCATTGCACACACTACTTCGTCAAAAGAGCCTCACCTGAAGTAGAGCATGTGGATGAACTCCTTGAGGTTGGAGTAGAGCTCCTCTGTGTTGATGTTGTACTGAACTACTTTGATAGACTGTGACAGAAGACACACACCGTCAGTAATGGTTATAGGTCAAGGTTGTCCATTTTATCATGGTCTGTCAATAAGTTAAATAGCACTAGTCATTCGCTCAGTAACTAACTCACCTGTTGTTGTCCAGGCTTCTGGATCTCGCTGGGAATGATGAACCTGGGGCCCGTCTCTCCAGCAAAGCCACATCTGCATCATCATACAAAACCATTTAGTTTGGTGGGTGAAATCATTGGCACTTGTCAGACAGTGTCAATACTCATTGAGTCCACATTCATTGACAAAAGGCCTTAGTGCGTGTCAATATACAGTACAGAAACAGAAGCAGAGTTGTCATTGAGGGTCTCATCTGTTTCTCATATGACCTGCCCCGGGCGCCATACTGCTGCTGTTCGCCAGATAGCTTGCTAACGTTAAACATCATTGCTAGCCCTTTTTCAGCAATAGCATATTACTAACACATTTTGGCTAACTAAATAACGTGCTTTAAACAGTGGACACTCGGTCTATATTTACTTAAATCCATGAAACCTCTGATTGATGTTCATTACTTAGCAGTTATAACTGCCAGTGGCCAATGTTGCTAACAGTAGATAACGTAGTCAGCTAGCCAAAGTTAGCTATGCTAGCTAACAACATAGCTAGCTAGCTAAATACTCACTTTGTGTAGGCTGCTCCTAAATCAATGACTACTGCAGTTTTCTCCCCTCCACTCCCCAACCCTTCAAACAAGGGCATTTTAACGTTTATATTTATTTAATCGTTTCCAATCTGGAGAATTTACTAAATATACGACATGCAAGTGCAATGACATTAATCCCTGTAGGGTTGGGCTGTATCCTTTCAGCTTGAGGAATGACGTCCGTGGAACTCGCCTGCTTAAAAATAGTTGCCCCTCTGTAAATACATTTATGGGATGATACTTTTATGTTTTAAATGAAATCACACCAACATTTGAAATACATCAAAAATCTACCGGTCTATAGTCACATCCAAACATTTATAAAAGGCAATTGTACAGCCCATATATGCACTGAGAATATGAACTATCTATAAAGAACTTGAAATTAATGGCATAGCCTATCCCTATACTGCCTAAAGTATCTAGAAATGAAAGGATGAAAAGAGAGACATTCTGTGTTTTTTTATTTGCCATGAAGTTATGCCTTGAGTGGAGAGATACACCATTTTTTTACAGATAAACTTTAATTAGGTAATTTCCTTACATTTGGCTATTGTTTAGATTTCACATTTATCTTCAAGGAATGTATTAATTGTAACGTTCTAAGAGACGCACAACATAGGATCCAAGTAGCTGTCCATTTAGCACCACCTCGAACAAAAACTAAATTTGAGGTTCTACTAATAGAATTTGGAGAAAAAATCCACCACTAAAACAATTGCCTGTTATTCAACTCTCTAAACGTGAAATATTACTGAACGTTCTTCATAAATCCTATCTCTCCACGCGCTCAATCACAGATCAAGATTGAGACACTGCCAGTTCAGCACCACAGTCGCGCGCATGCACACGCACTCCGAAGCATACATTGGTTGATGCTGATCAGTACAATAATAAAGACTAGGCTATTCCTTCAGCTTGCTTCCTGATCGATATTGGCAGCTTATTGATATGATATTGAAGCTGTTGTAATATACAACCCTTTGTTTAAAGGAAAGCCTGGGGGGGGGGACATACCGCCCTTTGCAATGAGGTAAACATCATTCCCGTCTACGACTCTGGCAGGTAAGGACCATGCATTATACTACGTGCATCCTAATCTGTCCTTAGACTTTTAATTTTACCTAACATATTTTAATTTATATATCTATTTTAAATATAAAAATGATCTGCAGTATTGCTAGAACAGTTGATATGATGAGAAGCACTCTCGCTACTGTAGCCTATGTTGCATAGTCACAAACGTACATATGAATACGCGGATTTGAATGCACTAGAAGACTACTAAAATCTCGGCATGGGATGTGTACGCTAAAGCTGATTGTGCCTGCGCCGCAGTGGCGTGGATCAGGATGATGATGTTTGTTTACCGGAGGTCTATTAAAATCCTCATAATTGGCTCATAACATGTATTCTGGGTGTCAAGCAGCAGGCTGCTCTCTTGACTCTTGTTGAGTGCATTAATTAACATTGATTAGCGACGGACAGCTTTGTGAGCAACACAGCAGGGGTCGGTGGTGTTTGGTAAGAGTTAGGTGTGTGTCTGTTTGTCTGTTTGTGTGTGTGTCAGGATTTGATTTTGATGTCGGTGAGATACCTGTCTGACACACGCAGCAATACAGGGAGGCTGAGGCAAGCAGGGTGTCTCCCAGGCAACCCAATGGGAACTAAAATCTAGAAAAATGTCCCTTGTAGATCATCGAAGTATGGTACCATTTAAACATTTTAGTGCGGTGTCCTATTCTCTTAATTACTTCACATTTGAACGTGTTCTTTCTGTTATTATAATGGTATTACAGTTTTTTCCCCCAATGGCTTTGGTGCAATTTTCACAAGTATGCTACCAGTCAAAAGTATGGACACCCATACTCATTCAAGGGTTTTTCTTTATTTGTACTATTTTCTACATTGTAGAATAATAGTGAAGACATCAAAACGATGAAATAACACATATGGAATCATGTAGTAACCAAAATGTAGTATTTTATATTTTTCAAAGTAGCCACCCTTTGCCTTGATGACAGCTTTGCACACTCAAAACAGGTAATCAAAAAGATAGTTGTTAAAAACTCAAAGCACATTTTGATCGGTTTTTCATCTAGACATACATGTTAAACATTGTAATACATGGTCATATAAAGTAGTTGCCTTTCACAATGCAATACTCACATCACTTTTCATATGATTGTCTTCTCATTTGTTAAAATACATTTTACTATTACTTAACCTGACTGCACTTAATTGATGATCACTTAACCATTTGGTAAACCAACAGATTTTGAGAACTACATAATGAAAATGTACATTAGGAACACCTGCTATTTCCATGACATAGACTGACCAGGTGAATCCAGGTGAGAGCTATGTACCCTTATTAATGGCACTTGTTAAATCCACTTCAATCAGTGTAGATGAAGGAGAGACAGGTTAATTAAAAACTGATTTTTAAGCCTTGAGACAATAGAGACATGGATTGTGTATGTGTGCCATTCAGAGAGTGAATGGGCAAGACAAAAGATTTAAGTGCCTTTGAACGGGGTTTGGTAGTAGGTGCCATGCGCACCTGTTTGTGTCAAGAACTGCAACGCTGCTGGGATTTTCTTTCTGAAGACACTGTAAGTGCAATACAATACGGTAAAATACAATGCATGATTACAATACAGGTGGAAGATGAATGATTGCCATCCCCATGAGTTTACCACCCTACTTCAGGTCATGGATGAGGCATGCAATCCAGATAACCGATGTGAAATGGCTAGCTAGTTAGCGGGGTGCGTGCTAATAGCGTTTCAATCGGTGACGTCACTCGCTCTGAGACCTTGACGTAGTTGTTCCCCTTGCTCTACAAGGCAGTTGTAGATGTGTGCAGAGGGTCCCTGGTTCGATGCCCAGTTAGGGGCGAGGAGAGGGACGGAAGCTATACTGTTATATTGGTGCCGTGACCCGGATCACTGGTTGCTGCGGAAAAGGAGGAAGTCAAAAGGGGGGTGAGTGTAACCGATGTGAAATGACAAAAATACATTTTACTATTACTTAATCTGACTGTACTGTAGCATATTACATTTGAAAAATATATCTTGCATTGTTTGCTATTGGATTAACTGGTTGTTAAAGCAACTGAAGATATCATTATGCTGTGTTTTGGTGATCATGGTATTTCAAAGTAAACATATATTTTGGATCAATGGTTATGTGGTGAATGACTACCTTCCAGTGCATGCATTATAACATTGGCTGAAATAGTACTCACACATAACTATTTAATGTTTCTAAAAGATTTCTTTATTCAGACGAAGGGTACTGCAATGGGATCCCCCATGGATCCTAACTATGCTAATTTGTATGTGGGTTACATGGAGAAACAGTTTATTTTCAATCCTCTCAAAAATGTTTTCTTGCCTAACATCATTATTTGGAAACGGTATATTGATGATATTTTTGTTCTATGGAGGGGTGATGCAAAACAGCTCCAGGCATTCCCTGCTTTTCTTAACTCCTGTTCTGAACATTTGAGATTTACTATGCAATCTGATACACGTCAAATTCGTTTTCTTGATCTTCTGATCTTGTGTGAAAATAATGTTCGATACACTGATCTCTACAGGAAACCTACTGATCGTAACAGTTTGTTGAGGGCTAATAGTTGTCACCCACTTCCCTTGAAAAATAGTTTGCCCTACAGCCAATTCTGTCGAATCAAAAGAATTTGCAAAAAAACAATCAGATTTTGACAGAAATATGGCTGAGACGCAAAGAAAGTTCAAGGAGAGGGGGTACAAAAATGATCAGATTAATATTGCCATTGAGAAAATTCAAAACCAAACGAGACATGACCTTTTTCAGGGGCAGTCTCGCAAAAAGACGCATTCTTGCATTCTAACTACCCGCTATTCAAAGAACTCTGAACAAATTAAGGGAATCGTTCACAAACATTGGCACATTCTAAAATCCGATGATAGTCTCGGTAATGTGTTTTCGGACCTTCCCTTGGTCGTATTTTCGCGGGGCAGAAATCTCAGAGACCAATTGGTACACTCTGATTTACCACCCCAAGATATTCCTGAACAACGTCTAATTGCGCCCCTACTGGATGGAAATTACAAGTGTAACGGCTGTGCTCAATGCAATGGCACTTATAAATGCAGATCCTTCAAACACCCACAAACAGGGAAATCGATCCCAATCAAAGGTGTTATTACGTGCACCACTAAGGCAGTTATTCATCTAATAACTTAAAAAGTACGTATCTCAGAGCATCGTAGCACCATTAGGTGCAAAAACTTGACTTACCCAGTTGCGGCTCACTTTTTGGAGGCAGGCCACTCGATTTTGTCTCTGCGTTATATTGGCATCGAACATATCACCCTCCCTAGGAGAGGGGGTGACCTTGATAATTTATTGTTAAAACGAGAGGCTGCCTGGATCTTTAACTTAAAGACCCTTGCTCCCTTCGGTCTCAACGTGGACTTTGATCTGAAGCCATTATTGTGACTTTGCCATTGTAATTGTTTGTAAGCTTGTGTAGTCTAAAATGAATCTATGATCGTATGCTATCCATTTGTTTTTTTGTATACTGCTCTTTGTATGCCATTTTAATATTTGAGAATTAACCAATGATATTAGGCCACTCTTGGCCATGATTACAGACACCTGTGTGTCTTTTGACACTATATAAACGAGTCATCCCGCAGTGTTTGTGATTATACCCTGATGAAGACAGCCTGGCTGTCGAAACGTTGGTAATTACATTTTTGCATCGTCTCTCCTTTTATTTTTAAGTTTTCTGCTCCGCTAGCCAGCACCTCGCCTAAATAGGTAAATAGGTGTGCGTTCTTTTTCTTCTAGATTATGTGGTGAATGATGTCTCCTAACAAAATGAATTGGAGTTTTGTACTAAGAGTATTGAAAATTCACCACATACTTGTGAAAATAGCACCAAAGCGACAAAGAAACAGTATCTATTTGTATGGTGCATTTGATATGAAAATGCACTCACTGTTATGTGAGGGTTAGGCCTATCTATCTAAACATATTAACCTGCTGTATTCGAACAGAGTCCAACTGAACAAGACTGAGTAGTTCTGGAGAGAAAACCTGCTATTAATAGTCATTTTAAAAGTGCAGGGGTTTGCTGTGTCAGGCTGTACTGAATGTGTGTGTGTGGAAAGGAATGGACTAGAAGCACAATAGCCAGAGGGATAGAAAACAGCAAGGGGTGGAGAGATAGTCCAAATGTTCCACAAAGCTGTTTAAGAAACTACCAGTCTGCAGCATCAAAGGAAAGGCTGACAGAAAAGCTCATATAATTCTCAGCCTCAATTACCTTAGGTTAGGCTTCAGCAATAAATGAGTGGTGAAATTCTCAAACAAATTCTCTATTCCTATAAGTGCAGTGTGCCTCGCGGTCGTAATTCGAACACCTTATTTTATTCACCTGGCTTCAATATCTACATGCTCCAGTTTAAACATTTTATTGTTGAATTTTACCCCCCTTTTCGTGGTATCCAATTGTTAGTAGTTACTATCTTGTCTCATGGCTACAACTCCCGTACGGGCTCGGGAGAGACGAAGGTCGAGAGCCATGCGTCCTCCAAAACACAACCCAACCAAGCCGCACTGCTTCTTAACACAGCACGCATCCAACCCGGAAGCCAGCCGCACCAATATGTCGGAGGAAACACCATGCACCTAGCGACCTGGTCAGCGTGCACTGCGCCCGGCCCGCCACAGGAGTCGCGAGTGCACGATGAGACAAGGATATCCCTACCGGCCAAACCCTCCCTAACCCGGACGACGCTAGGCCAATTGTGCATCGCCCCATGGACCTCCCGGTCGCGGCCGGCTGCGACAGAGCCTGGGCTCGAACCCAGAGTCTCTGGTGGCACAGCTAGCACTGCGATGCAGTGCCTTAGACCACTGCGCCACCCGGGAGGCCCTTCCAGTTTAGTTTAACCTTTATTTAACTAGGCAAGTAAGTTAAGAACAAATTCTTATTTACAATGACGGCCAACCCCGGCCAAAACCTAACCCGGACGATGCTGATGCCAATTGTGTGCCACCCTATAGGACTCCCAATCACGTCCAGTTGTGATACAGCCTGGAATCGAACCAGGGTCTGTAGTGACGCCTCTAGCAGTGAGATGCAGTGCCTTATAGCGCTGCGCCACATATTCACAGCAGTTCTAAGTCATTGCATTTATCAGGAGCTGAATATATCTCTTTGTTTTTAATCCCTTCTCGTTCCTAAGCTGAATCTCCAGACCATTTGGGTGTGACCTGCCCCTGTCGCCTGACCCCTCCCTTCTAGCCACTGAGACCCCTCTCTGCTTCTCCATGTTTACTTTGTGGTGAGAGATGGGAGAGATGCTCTTCTCTGTGACCCTCCGTCACCTCCTTCTGGCAGGGGTTTGTCTCTGCATCTACAGCACCCCAGTCCCGCCCCTCCATGACTACGCACCCTCCACACAGGACAGTGGCTGTGATGGACAAGCTGGAGAGCCAATGGAGGGAGAGCCCTGTTTAACACCAGCAACACCTGCCAGTGTCATATCAACAAGTGTCCAATCTGGGCCCTCTGATCCTGGCAGACTGTCCTATGGGATGGCAGAACACATGACTGGCAGCTGGACTGACCTATCAGAGAATGTAGGAGCAGTGGGAGGCACTGGCCCAGATGTGGACGGAAGCGAACCAGGGGGGATAGAGCCAGTGACGCAGGTAGGAAACAGGGACAGTCATGGACGAGGAGTGGCTGGGGCTGAGAGCCAGGGGAGGGAGGCTAAGACGGGGGCTGCCTCTGAGAGCTTGTTTGAGGGGAAGGAGACTCACAGACAGCCTGCAGAAGCTCCAGAACTCTACACAGACAAAGAGATGAGAGAAGGGCCTGAAGAGAAAACCATGGAGAATGTACCTAATACCACCACTGGGGCAATGTTAGCTTCCATAGGAGAGAAGCAGGGGATGACAGTGGCCATGAATACGTCTAGAGCTGTTTTACATGATGCCTCCGCAGCAGCCAGAGCCCCAGAGCCAGACAGCCAGTCAGGGACGCACCCAGCTGGGGAGAGGAGAGACCTCATCCTAGAAGAGAGGCCAGACCTCCATGGAGGAGAGGAGGGGGAACTCAGACAGAGCTTGACCGACGTCGGAGCTCCTCTTCTGGGCCAGGAGACAGAGACGACCAGACCAAGCTCCTTATCTCCCCAAAGCATCCTTAAACACTCACCTTTGACCTCCATCCCTCCGTCAGTATGGGGATCCAGAGGAGAAGCTTCATTGCTGCCCCCTAGTGGTCTAGAGGCCACCGGCTCTGCCACTCCGTGGCACCAAGATGGAGAGACAGCACCTGCTCTCTCAAACCCCTCCCTGGCCGACCTTGGACCGGCCCTGACAGGATCCTCCAGACAGGATGACCCTGACAGCCTCTGGACTGAACCACTGCAGCGAAATGAGGGTGAGTATGCATTATGCTATGTTCCAATTAGTACATACTGGATATTTTAAAGAGCCACTGGGGGCCACCTGGAGTTAATCTACTCTACAGTTGCACTTGATATTCTCTTTTGAGTTTTCACATTCCCACACAGACTTTCTCTGCCTCACAACAAGGTAAGGTGCTGCTCTGGCTGTTATTGTGTCACACCATAGAAATCCATTACATGGGTTCAGTGGCAGAGAACCGTATTTTCCTGCCTCTTTGCGTTTCGCGCCAGGTTTCATGAGGTTTCATTCAAAAGAGAAGGGGAAATGAAAGTGACATGTCTAGCAGCAGAGATCTCCTTTGATGATCAGGGTGACACGGGAGAGGCGTCCCTTTGGTTTTCCACGCTTCACTTTGAACCATAGCAGGCAGGGACCCAGGGAAGCAGTCTAATTATTTTCTATTTCTGACTGTGGAAATAAACCCACATGACTGCCAGCAGACAGCAGTGACAAGGACTGTAATACAAGTCTCTGGGGGATTCACTCAGCCTCCGTCTCTCTCTCTCTTCCTCACACAACATCCGTATTTATACCTTCCCTCTCTGTGCTCCTCCCTCACCCTCTTGCTCTATCCCTTTCTCTCTCTCTCCATCCCTCCCTCCCTCCCTCCCTCCCTCCCTCTGAGCGGAACAGTAAATACCTAGGCAGGGTCAGCCAGGCAGGTTATTACTGTGTGATGCAGTAGACTAGTGGATTAGAGGAGTCTGTCTGAGCCAATATGTACAGTGCATTCGGAAAGATTTCAGACCCCTCCCCTTTTCCACATTTTGTTACGTTACAGCCTTATTCTAGAATGGATAAAATAAAATAAATCTATACACAATACCCCATAATGACCAAGCGAAAACAGGTTTTTAGAAATGTTTGCAAATGTATCTTATTTTCATAAGTATTCAGACCCTTTGCTATGAGACTCGAAATTGAGCTCAGGTACAATGTTGAAAATAAAGAAAAACCCTGAATAAGGAGGTATATCCAAACTTGACTGGTACTGTAAGTATTCAGACTCTTTGCTATGAGACTCGAAGTTGAACTCAGGTGCATCCTGTTTCCATTGATGATCCTTGAGATGTTTCAACAACTTGATTGGAGTCCACCTGTGGTAAATTCAATTGATTGGACATGATTTTGAAAAGCACCCACCTGTCTATATAAGGTCCCACAGTTGACAGTGCATGTCAGAGCAAAAACCAAGCCATGAGGTCGAAGGAATTGTCCATAGAGGTCCGAGACAGGATTGTGTCAAGGCACAGATCTGGGTAAGAGTACCAAAACATTTCTGCAGTATTGAAGGTCCCCAAGAACACAATGGCATCCATCATTCTAAAATGGAAGAAGTTTAGAACCACCAAGACTCTTCCTAGAGCTGGCTGCCCGGCCAAGGAGAAGGGCCTTGGTCAGGGAGGTAACCAAGAACCCGATGGTCACTCTGACAGAGCTCCAGAATTCCTCTATGTAGATGGGAGAAGTTCCAGAAGAACAACCATCTCTGCAGCACGCCACCAATCAGGCCTTTATGGTAGATGTGACCAGCCGGAAGACACTCCTTAGTAAAGGCACATGACAGCGCGTGTGGAGTTGGCCAAAAGGCACCTAAAGGACTCTCAGACCATGAGAAACAAGATTCTCTGGTCTGATGAAACCAAGATTGAACTCTTTGGCCTGAATGCTAAGCGTCACGTCTGGAGGAAACCTGGCACCATCCTTATGGTGAAGCATTGTGGTGGCAAAATCATGATATGGAGATGTTTTTCAGCGGCAGGGACTGGGAGACTAGTCAGGATCGAGGGAAAGATAAACAGAGCAAAGTACAAAGAGATCCTTGATGAAAACCTGCTCCAGAGCGCTCAGGACCTCAGACTTGGACGAAGGTTCACCTTCCAACTGGACAACGACCCTAAGCATACAGCCAAGACAACGCAGGAGTGGCTTCGGGACAAGTCCTGAGTGGCCCAGCCACAGCTCAGACTTGAACCCGATCTAACATCTCTAGAGAGACCTGAAAATAGCTGTGCAGCGACACTCCCCATCCAACCTGACAGAGCTTGAGAGGATCTGGGAGAAACTCCCCAAATACAGGTGTGCCAAGCTTGTAGCGTCATACCCAAGAAGACTCAAGGCTGTAATCTCTGCCAAAGGTGCCTCAACAAAGTATTGAGTATAGGATCTGAATACTTATGTAAATGTGATATGTGTTTAGTTTAAGCAGCTTTTGCTTTGTCATTATGGGGTATTGTGTGTAGATTTATTTATTTTTAATCCATTTTAGAACAAGGCTGTAATGTAACAAAATGTGGAAAAAGTCAAGGGGTCTGAATACATTCCGAATGCACTGTACATGCCGGAAAGAGATGCAGAAAGAAACATTTAGATTGAACCTTCATCAGCTCTATAGAAAAGTAGGTGAGTAAATCAAAAGTTACTGTATAAGAATAACCTGTCCCAGAAAGCTGCACTGATCATGAATACCATATGGTGGATTCTATCCATGGTTATGATATGTGATTTATGCATTTTTATTTTATTCTGTCAGAGCAGTTAGAATGTAGTTGAGAACTGGAATCAGAGTTGTGGGCCAAAACTGATCTACTATCACCAGTACACATTCCACAATGTTTCTAGCCACAAGCTGATCTCTTGCAGTCACTAAACCAGTAGGAATTGCCTATGGACAATCAGTGAGTCCTGACCCAACATCTTTTGGTGTATGTGTGTGTGTATTTTACTAACAGCCATGGATGCCAGTGCCCCTCCCTTGCAGGACGCGGCCACAGAGGGCACGATGTCCTCGGAGGACCTCCCCCTCATCTTCGAGCCCTTTGATGTCACACCCGAAGGGGCGGGGGTAGCAGCGGCCACTCTCTCGCCTGACAACTCACAGCCGTCTGTCGCCATGGTTACCACGGGGATGCTGCTGTCAGAGGCGGATCTCAACCAGGTGGTCACTGCGGATACAGATGACACAGGGCCATCCCGTGTCCCGTCCCCAGTGCTACCAGATTGGACGTCGCCATGGCAGACATCCGGGGCTGAGATCTCTGAGCCCATCAGCCCCTCTGGTTCACCCATAGACCCGCCCCCTTCAGAGGCAGAACAGCTAGTACACCAGTCTGACACAGGTGAGACTTCATTCTTCCACACTCTTCCATTCGTCCGCTTCATCTTTTCACCATATTGCTTACAGTCATCCGATCTGTTCAGATCTAGAAGTTTCTAGAATAGTGTCTAAAGCAGGGATAGGCAACTAGATTCAGCCACGGGACGATTTTTGTTAGGGTGAATGGCCAGAAAATAATGATAATTTTACACAGCAAATTGACCACAGTTAAGCCCAAAAATAGATTGTATTTGAATATAAAAATAATTTCACAACTTCATTACATTGAGACATGATCACGTCTCTTCTTTTTTTTTTTTTTTTTTACAAAAGTGATAGGTGTTTATGTTAGACTTCACTATATCTACTATAATGATCCCGCTGTGATGGTTATATTTAGATGGCGGTGAGACCATACAGAACCCAGAGGAAACCCCGCCAACATCCGAACCCAATCCTATAAGCACCACCTCCCAGCAGAGCACCATGACAATGGTCACCAAGACAACCAAACTGCCTGCAGCCAAATCAGGTCTGGAGGAACTGGAGTCTGAAGGTAGGAGTCACAGTAATACACACACATAATACACAAATGTACACATTGTTTTCACAGTGTAAGGATGAAAGTTCAAATTTACAGGAAGTTGCATTGGTTGTTTTCCTTCCTTCCTGTAGAGGAGCCAGAGGAGGATGAGGAGGATGAGAACACGGAGGAGTCAGAGGAAGAGGACAGCGAAGAGGACCTGAATGAGACCCCCATCCCAGCCCCCACCCGACCTCCCTACAGCCTCATCCCCCCACCCCCTGTCTGGGTGCAGCGCAATCAGGGCCTGAGTGAGAGGATACTCAAAAAACACACACACATGCGTTCATGCACATGTAAAACTGACTTTGGCTCTGTGGTCGATCAAATATGAGGTCAATATTTTCAATTAGGAAAGAAGTGTAATTGAAATAGTGGGTAAAAATCCATTGTGTAAGTATAATTGAACTGGTGGGTAAAAATCCCTTGTGTGGATTCAATGTGCTTCAAAGCCACTCTTCTTTTTCAGTGCGTAGATGGGTGGAACTGATCAGAGAAAAGGTAAGACTGCCCCCTAATGGTATTTTTTAAATTAGGATCACTATTAGCTAATGCTAAAGGAGCAGCTACTCTTCCTGGGGGCCACACAAAACGACATAATACATAACATTTATAGACAAGTACAGCACATAACTATAGTACATACTGTACACTGAAAATAAGAATAGTCTGCCTCATACATTTATGCCTTAGCATTCCATGCATCATTCACTCATAACAGCAATAATGACGCCATTCATTTTCCCATATATTGCAATCCTTTGCTCAACTATTACAAGTGCTTTGTCTAAACAGGTTCTGATATCCTAATCTCACAGCTCCTTGAATCCTGATTTCCTAATCTCACAGCTTCCTTGAATCCTGATATCCTAATCTCAGAGCACTAGTTGTTCTGTAAACACCAGAGAGAATTTCACAACATCAGGAACCATCCGTGTCCTTGGTTCTTCCATTTGACATCAATACTATGCCTCGTGTGATTCGTAGATGCCTCTGAATGCAAGTGCAACACACGAAAACCAAAACGCAATAACCGCGTGCTCATTAATTCCTGCTCAATTCCTCTGGCATGAACAGAGCCACATATCGTATGGAGTTGCACCTACAGTACAGTAAATTTCACCCCTGCTATGTTCCTCTGACGTGGACGTAGCAACCTTGACTCGTATGGAGTTGCACCGCATTCAGCTAAATTCCCCTGATGGAACCGTACTTACCTCCATTATAAAATAAAGGCTAGAACGTGTGATCCTTCAGACCGTTTGGCTACTTAGTTTAGTTAGTCAGAAAAACATGTAATAGATCTACTGAAAGAGTTGTCTCTAGGACACTACTCTTTGTCTAGTCTGTCTCTCCTGTGTGTGGCCCCTCTTTCACCCATGCCCCAACCATGTCCCCTCTCCCTCCAGGCAGGGTATGTGTCTGGGATGTTGGCCCCGGTGGGCATTGGCATCGCAGGGGCCCTGCTTATCGTTGGGGCCCTCTACAGCATCAGGATGATCCACCGTAAGAGGAACAGCTTCAAACACCAGCGCAGGAGGAAGGTCAGACACACTGAGGTTAATAGGAATACGGTTACTAGCGCTACGCTATTAAATAAGGATCCACAAATCAGCTTACGGTAGAAATTGGCATTAACAGTCTAAAGTGGCTTCCTTACCTCATCTCCTCACCTTCATCTGCACTGATTGGAGTTTCTTTCACATCAGTGCAGATGAGGAAAGGAGACGGAGAGGAAGAGACTTTGGACTTATTGAGCTGTATACAACCTTTACCACCATGTAATGAAAGTCCTGACTTTTGGGTTTTGCCATCTGTCCGTTTCATCTCTAGCAACCCAGGGAGCCAAGCAGCAACGGGCAGGACCAAGCCATGCTATTGGCTGACAGCTCCGAGGACGAGTTCTGATCCCTCCCACAGCCCTGTGCATCACATCTCCATGACTACCACATCGCCAATCACTATGGGCTGCCTGGCTATGAGACAATGGGGGAAGTGGGAGTACTACTGACAGACTGATGGGTTTTTGACATGTAAAACATGGTCGAATGTTTGCACACCTACGTAGTTACAGGTGCACAGAGGGAAAATTATAGAACATTTTAAGAGACTCCAGGCTATTGACATTCTTGTATGATCCACGTGTTGATCGCAAACCAGTTTGAGATCCTTTTTAAACACACACTGCATAAAGGGATGTCAGTGTGCTGATGCCTCTTCTTTCTTTAAACGACTGGCTCTGTAATTAAGACGCACCTACATGGCATACAATAGGCTCTCAGTTTATAAACTTAGCAGGGTTACATTTCAATAGTCTAAAGTGGCTTCCTCTCCTTGTCTCCTTTCCTACATTTAGGAAGCCATTTTAGGAAGGAAGCCACTTCAGACTATAGAGATCCACTTACTGGAGTAAGATTGCCACATACTATATTGTTCATAGCACATCATAGACACTGAAAAAAAAAAAAAAAAAACATAAGCTCTCGGCACCAGTTTCATTAAGTAAATATGTATTGAAAATACTGACAGCGGTTCTTTGATTCAACCTTGTCGATTGTTGAAGGCCTGTCATCATCCTACTTTGAAAGCATGCAGCAGGAACCAGCTCTGTGTGTGTACAGTATACTGATATTTTTCCTCTTGTTGCTCCTCCTGACAATGTTAGGTTTTTCCTCCAGTGCATGGCAAGCAACCTTTTTCATAACCGTATATACAAGGCTAATACTTAATAATCTCTATATCATTTCCCATTTAATAGTCCATTACTCTACAGAAAGCCCAAGTCATTTCATCCACATCCATGCTGATGGATTTGTAAAGGGAGACCACTTGTATTTTTCACTCAGCTTCTGTCCTGTACTGTTGTTTCTCCAAACAGTGTAGCAATAGAATGTTCTTAATTTGCACTGGTACCTGAAAGGACAGCAGGTTGACGTTTGTCATGAATCTTGCCCTTGAGGCAGAACGGAGCCATTTCCGCTAGATGGGCCAGCTTCAAAGTCAAAATTGGCTATTGTAAAAATGTATGAAAACAAAATGTAGCTTTAGATTTAAGGTTAGGCATTAGGGTTAGCAGTGTGGTTAAGGTTAGGTTAAAAATCTGATTTTAGGACTTTGTGGCTGTGCCAGCTAGTGACCACTCTGTAAAGCTGCCTCAAGAACAAGATTCATGACGAAAAGAGCCTATCAGCCCCTCTGATGCTTTCCACTATAGCGTTGATGCCATTGGGATCCAAATTCATCTCTTCATTTAGTTCTATGGTTGATGCATCTAAACTGTCTGCCTTTAAGCACTAAATATCACAAAGGTGTTTTCAAAAATCAAATTCAATGTATTTAAGTAACCTTGCATTGTTATAGTAGTCACTCATTTCAAGTCTGTGAAATGTGTCATTTCGTGTGACCGTCTCCTGGTAGGTTGCTTGAGATAAGCCTGTGAATATGCAATAATACAGTATCATATGGGTTCTGTGAAATTGTCAACATTTTGGTCTTTCTTTCTATAGATATCAAATGTGAAGTATTTACCAATAAAGCTCTCTGTTTGGGAAGGGCTCCTTATTTTGTTATGATTGCTGAACATCTTTTAACGCTGAAAATTCAGTTGGAAGACAAAAATGCCTCATGAAAGAATTACATGATACATAATAAAACATTGCATTGTTTTACAATGTTTAAAATGTTCTGTTTGCATGCTACGGAAGAAAGAGAACCATCAGAGAACCAAAAGTCAACCATGACAATCCACCTTACAGCATTAAAAAAATCAAATAATTTATTTCTGTTTTCTTTTTCCACATTAAATAAAAAGATATCGGACACTTTCAGAAATAAAAAAAGAGGCGACAGTGGAAGAGGGAACAGAACTCTTAAATGCAAAAAATAAAAAAAACGTCTCTTCCATTAGCACATCTTACAGATCGGAGGGGGCCAGGGCTGGTCATCCCAAAAAAAACAAATGTAGACCCCCTTTAGCTGGTCCTGCGGGGGGACAGTGTGTGGGGTGCCTAGAATATATGCCCACTGAGCTAAGGTCAGTTTGCATCCCCCGTCCCTAATAGTGAAGGTTAGGATTTGGAAAGGGTAAGCTGATCCTAGATAGGTGTGCCTAAAGAGAAATTCTAGCAAGAGGAGCAGCTCAACTCCAGTCCTACGTGGCCTATCTTATCAACAGGCCAGTTGCTGCGGATATAAACAGAGTGGAACATCCAATAAAAAGCTTGACAACTCTCGCTCTCATCCAATGAGATGGGAGAGGAGTGGGTGGGCTCTGGGATGAAGGGTAGCTAGGCAACCGGTGGGACGGTGGTTCTCCAGGACCAGTTAAGGGGCCTTTGTGAAATCAACATGATTTCTCTGGAGTGAAAACCATTTATTGATTTCATATGAAGCCATAAGGGATGGGAAGGTATCAGCTAGTCTGGAAGCGTCCGTTTCTTCTTTAGACCACTCCTTTGTCGAAACAGACCAGAGCATTAGATGTACATTAAATAGATATATCAAGGACTATAGAAATGACCAATGACAGACTGCCGAGGAAGCCCTTCAACTGGAGTTCATTCAATGAGGTGCAACATTCAGAACGTTGCAGCTAGAAATGTAATGAATAGAGCAGACACAATTCCCAGTTCTACAAGACCGAGAATCAGATTGGTTCTAGACAAAACATTTATATGAGCCTTCTGTAAAAGGGCACCCTCCTGAACAGACCTCTGGTGTTGATGGTCAAAGCGGAGC
Organism: Salvelinus alpinus; assembly: GCF_045679555.1. Classification (NCBI taxonomy): domain Eukaryota; kingdom Metazoa; phylum Chordata; class Actinopteri; order Salmoniformes; family Salmonidae; genus Salvelinus; species Salvelinus alpinus. Next base: position 42,285,475 of record NC_092112.1, on the reverse strand, counting down.
GGTCTGGTCTATCACGGAATGCTAGAATGCCCACGGTTCCTACTGGCACTGCCAGGGGTTAACAATGTTAAAATGTAGGGGTGAAATAAAAAGACCCATTCCGTGAGAATGAGGAGCGAGGGTCAGACCAAATTAAAAAGACCCATTTCATTTGAAAATAGGACAGGAGCGAGCCTCACACCTCTAGAATAAAACAGGATCAGAGTGATGTCAGAAAGAGTCACGATTCTACACAGGGAGCCAAATGGAGTGCCATGGGAACAGTTCGAAGCAGTTTCGCTATGGAACAGTTAACCTAGCTCCCATCTGTGCTTCTCGACCTCTAATGATGTCATCGCTGTCCAATATACACCTCTGGATCGGTCAAAATAAATGAGCAGAGAAAAAGAAACAGAAAACCCAGTCAATCAAATCCCTCAAAAAACACAATTCACAAAAAGTTGCTCTCAAATGTCAAATCAATAGAGAACCAACACTCGTATATAAATCTGCAATTAAAAATGAAAAAAAAAATCTGATCCGTAATTTGTAACACACACAAGCTGACGTGTGGGTGGTTAGTCCGTCGGTTTACATCCTTTCTTACTTCCCATTCTGCAATCGTAGCCAGTTGAATAGCAGACCGGCCCATTTCGACAAAGACCTCGGGTAACAGTTCCTAACTGTTCGCATGTTTTTATACCAGATGTAAAAAAGCAGATGCAAACACTGAGCAAACCAGGCCCAAAATGACTTGTGTATGTCAACGTATACCATAGAACACATCATGGGTAGATACCAGATAGCTGCTCCCTCTTGGCCTTTGTGACAGCAATCCCAGCTCAGCGGTACAGAGCAGTAGTGTCTCTGCTAGGACATGATTCAGCTCTTCAGTTCCTACTGCGGCTCAGTACTAGCGCCCGGGGTCCGTGTCTTCACTATACTGTAGAGGACTTAAATGGGAATGGGCGAAGTGGGAGTCTGAACAGAACCCATTCCACACCAATCTGTCAAAACACACGTACCTCTTTCACACGCACATGCTCACTGCAGCAATAGCCAAACAAAGTGCATCTGACCTTTGTTCATTTACTCTGGGAAGAAAAAAACAATGTATATATATTTTTTTCATTTAAAAAAAAAAAAAGCAGCCACAAATGCATATTTTCTTTGCCATAATTCGAGTGGATAGGAAACGCCTGGTGCGTTAGTCTTTCCCAGGAGGACAGTGGAGATCTAAAATGTTACTGGGGAGTGATCTGCATCAGAGTCTGGTCCCTGGGAAGTGCACACAAGGCTTGGACACAAAGGGAAAGTGAGCGGGTGTAAGAGTGTATAGTAAGGAGTCTAAACAAACTCAGCAAATTGCTGATAGGAAAACTGCTAACAATACTTCTGCCCTCTTTTACCAGAGGTGAACCAAAGATGAGCATACTCAAAACACACAGCGAAGCCAACAGGAGTCTAACATTTTTAATATTACTATTCCAGCCTGACACTTTGCCATGCTGAAACAGGACTCTAGTGCTCTGGATGGGGTTCATTCAGACAGACAACTGTGACGAAGATTGATTGAAAGACAGAGTGGTACTTGGATCGAGTCTACAAGTTAGGAGGAATCTGAATGAACAAACTGCAATAATGGAATAGTTTCCCCTCCCACACCTAAAACGACTCCTTTGTCAATAACTATTTTGAATTTAAACTGAATTGTCTCCTTCTAAAGGTTATTCAGAAGTGTTCGTGGCTGGAAGTGCATTTGGTGGAAATTTGCTTTGATCTGCAAAAAGACCCAATCTCAAAACCGCCCCTCCTCCACTAAGCACTTCATATATTTCTAAAATGATTGGATAGGAATGACTAAAATGGTTATAGCTCCACCTTGCCCTCTGATAGGCCAGGAAGAATTTGCACCATACTGCTTACACCTATCCAGTCCTTTCAGATCTACACGTGCCTAGGAGTTAGGACTATGGTTCTGTTCGGAACTGGGCAATGCTCAGTGTTATCCAACACACACTCATCCCGCCACTTGTGTTAAAATGAATGCATGCATATCTTTACAGGCTCCAGCTCTTTGTCTGGGGGTGAAAACTGAACAGCAAGCAAAGCCATCGGCGTGATCATCTCACACCGTAGGGGGCAACAAAAACACAGACAGGGGGAGAAACACACACCAACACACATAACTCAGGATTCCCACCAAGCACTACACAACTTCACAAAACACTCACACCCAGTCACACCAACCACATCCCTTACACGTGCATACAAGAAATAGCCTGAACACTCACTTTTCCAAATCCACTAGGCAAAAATCACACACACACACTATAGCTTTTCCAACCCCCTGTTGACTCATGAGATTAAAAAAAGAAACACAAAAAAAACTTTCTTGAGTCTGCCCCCCCCACTTCCTTATTTTCATCCTCCGTTTATTCTTTTTTTTCCACTTCTTCTTCTTCCCTGCATTCTGGTAGATGACTCAACGTGATGAGTTGCCCTCCGGGGGTTTGTGGGTACTGACTTGACCTCATGCCTCACACACTGCTCCGTTGAGGGGGGTCAAAGTTTAGAGGCTAAAGGTCATCAGACCACATCACACATCCCTCCCCCCTCTCACAGGGTCCTACAGCTAAGGCGGCAGGTGTCTCGTCATAAAAACATTTGGTGGGATTTCTGTCTGTCTGTCCTTTCAGTGCAGCCTTGACCAAAGAGCCAGTATCCAAGATGTCGAGGATCAAAAAAGGAGGGGTGTATGTCTGATGGGGTAGTGTGCGTGTGCCTATGTGTATGCATATGTATGTGAATATGCGTGCATGTGCATAAGGGTGTATGTGTGTGACTGAGACTGTGGAGTTGGTTCAGTAAGAGGGCAGCACCTGTCATCCTCCTCTCTCTAGCGGAGCCAGAGTTTGAGCCTCAGCGCATCCACACCGTTCAGGTAATATCTGAAGAGCCGCTTGTCTCGGACGAAACCCAGGTTCTCATACAGCTTCAGAGCTGACTTGTTAGTGATCTCAGTCTCAAGAACCACCTGAGAGAAGGAAATAGAGCTTGTCAGAGCTGAAGCAATACAAGCAGTGTTTGGATCATTTTTCTTTGTTTGTTTTTGTCATAAGAGAAACAACATTAACCATAAAAAAAATGTTTTGTGTGAATTTTATAAGAAAGAGGTGCACAAGTTATTTTTCTATTCTATTCATTGCATTCACTAGAGCTGTTGAGCATTTTTTTTCTCTCGATACTTGAGTCCCATCTTGTCTGGATATACAATATCAGGTTAAATATATACTATATATATACTGTAAACTCTCCTTCCAGACTCATATTAAACATCTCCAATCCAAAATCAAATCAAGAATCGGCTTTCTATTTCGCAACAAAGCCTCCTTCACTCACGCCGCCAAACTTACCCTAGTAAAACTGACTATCCTACCGATCCTCGACTTCGGTGATGTCATCTACAAAATAGCTTCCAATACTCTACTCGGCAAACTAGATGCAGTTTATCATAGTGCCATCTGTTTTGTTACTAAAACACCTTATACCACCCACCACTGCGACCTGTATGCTCTAGTCGGTTGGCCCTCGCTACATATTCGTCGCCAGACCCACTGGCTCCAGGTCATCTATAAGTCCATGCTAGGTAAAGCTCCGCCTTATCTCAGTTCACGATAACAACACCCACCCGTAGCACGCGCTCCAGCAGGTATATCTCACTGATCATCCCAAAAGCCAACACCTCAATTGGCCGCCTTTCCTTCCAGTTCTCTGCTGCTTGTGACTGGAACGAATTGCAAAAATCGCTGAAGTTGGAGACTTTTATTTCCCTCACCAACTTTAAACATCTGCTATCTGAGCAGCTAACCGATCGCTGCAGCTGTACATAGTCCATCTGTAAACAGCCCACCCAATTTACCTACCTCATCCCCTTACTGTTTTTATTTATTTACTTTTCTGCTCTTTTGCACACCAGTATCTCTACTTGCACATGATCATCTGATGATTTATCACTCCAGTGTTAATCTGCTAAATTGTAATTATTCGCTCCTGTGGCCTATTTATTGCCTACCTCCTCAAGCCTTTTGCACACAATGTATATAGACTCATTTTCCCCCCCTACTGTGTTATTGACTTGTTTATTGTTTACTCCATGTGTAACTCTGTGTTGTTGTCTGTTCACACTGCTATGCTTTATCTTGGCCAGGTCGCAGTTGTAAATGAGAACTTGTTCTGAACTAGCCTACCTGGTTAAATAAAGGTGAAATAAAAAAATGGGTAATCTAGTATTTCTACATACATTTTTGGACTTTAAAATGAACGCATAGCTATAGTCAATGATTATTGAAGAATAACTTATAAATGCCTAATAAGCTTAGATAAACTCCCCCATCACTCAGCTGTTCACGAAAAAAGTGGCAGGTGACCGCTTTGTGGTGGTTTGAATCCAAGTGTGTGCCTTTAATCCATCAGCATCAGTGCAGTCAGGGCCACTAACTGAGTGAAGGACCCAGATGGACAACAGGGCCTTGGGACATCACCATTACAACCAGTACCACTCTTCTTACCTCATCACAGTCCCCCTCTACCATGGCATAGATGGCCTTCTTCACTAGGTTAGTACCTGAAAAAACATAGACAATTACTTCAGTGGGATTGCACATGTAGAAGTTTGCAGAGAGAAAATTGAATTGATAAAGCACTTTGAGATATAAAAAAAATGTTTTAAAGTATTATTGCGAAAATGACTGTTATTAATAAGATGTGATCGGTTGTCAGGAGAAAACGACAAAGAGTGCGCCCGTTCTCACCAATGCTTTTCCTCCGGTGTTTGGAGTCCACAGCCAGCATGGCGATGTAGCCACGACGAAACATCTTCTTGTGCATGTCCAGCTTGCACACAATGCCCCCCACGCACTCCTGCTCCACCATGGCCTGGAAATTAACAAACATGTTTGTGCTGTGTCTAACCTAAAGTTTTTAAAGCTTTCTTTTGACCCAACAAAACCTATGCTTCTAGCCAATAAGCATCCAGAACACATCTACCCTGACCTCTAGGTTTGATTACACTGCACATGGCACTTCCTCCTTCCTAGAGTTCACTGACGGCAGTAGACTGAGAAATCATGCTGAATATAAATGAGCATGGTTTACAATGATGACAATGGCTAATTCCTCTATGGAGAGGGAGACAGATCAACAACACATTTCTGAATTTGTGGACCTAAAATGCTTTCGAATTATCCAAGAGTTCAACTCAAAACACCAAATGAAAACACATTAAACAAGACTAGAAAAGTGAATTACTTGAAAGAGACATGAAACAAGTGTTTCACAGTCAGAAAGCATCGGAGGCTCCAACACTATTTATAAGGAGTCCCAAGGCTGTCAAATGGGATTTGTGTGTGTGTACATACGTGCCACATCATGTTCAACTGTAGCTGTGTGACACACCTTGAGATTATTAAATATAGTGCACGTTTACACTAGAAGTCGCACCCGAACCAACCCTAGGCCTAACCCACCAGCCCTTTTAGTCCAACCTAAAAACAAACTCAAGTTTCACTGTCAGATAACACACCAAGGAGAAAGGACTACTCTTCTCAGTTAGCCTATATGACACTTGTCTGGATCCACCTAAAGAGAAGCCTACAACTTACCTGGAACTTTAGGAATGTCGAATGAGCAGGATTAGATTACAGACCGACAGGATAATAACACAATAGAAGCAGACGTAGTAACAATAGGCCTACATCAGAACTGTGCTATGGGACACTACTGGCCTGTTTATTTAGCTAATGTTGCCCAACCACACCTAAGTCAAGTCATGAAGGTGTTTTACTATAGATCAGGTGAATTCAACTCTTACCCTACGAGGTCCGGAGCCTGCTGGCTTTCTGTTCAACCTGATAATGATTTGCACACACCTGGTGTCGCAGGTCTTAATCAGTTCCTGATTAGAAGGGAACAATGAAAAAAATGCAGTGGTCCAGAGTTGAGTTTGAGGGCTATAAATAGTGTCATGTCAGCAGCATACCACCCTGCATACCACTGCTGGCTTGCCTCTGAAGCGAAGCAGGGTTGGTCCCTGGATGGGAGACACGATGCTACTGGAAGTGATGTTGGAGGGCCAGCAGGGGGCACTCTTCCCTCTGGTCTAAGGAGATCCCAATGCCCACCGGGCAGTGAAGGGGACATTGCCCTGCGAAGGGTGCAGTCTTTCTGATGGGACGTTAAACAGGTGTCCTGACTCTCTGTGGTAAAAATAATTCCCATGGCACTTATCTTAAGAGTAGGGCTCTTAAACCCTGTGTCATGGCTAAATTCCCAACCTGGCCCCATTCCTAATTGCCATATATCACTCCTCACCTCTCCACCTGATGTATGGTGAGCGTTCACACACAAAAGTGGTCACAGTGCATTACTCAGGTGGTTGCTGCACATTGGTGGTGGATGAGGTGAGTTTCCCCTTACTACATAAAGCGCTTTGAGTACCTTAGTTGCTAGAAAAGTGCTGTATAAATCCAATAACTGATGATGTCATACTCACCAGAAAGCAGAGCTGCGGCCAGTTGTGGATGAAGTACCTATAGGTATAAATGGAATAGGGCTCAGATAAGTCCTTGGTGATCAACCTCATGATTCCTGGCATCTGTAACTCGGATTCGTAGCGGACATAATGAATCCCCTGGCTCTCTTCCTCTCCTCGGCAAGGCGAACAGTTCAAATCCAGCCTCGCTAGTTCTGACACCGGCGGCTGGTATGAGGCGTCGGGTTCACTCTCTACTCCAGCCCGGGGCTCACCGGGGCCTTCGCAGTCTAGGGACTGCTGGCTCGGTGGACGAGGGGCTTCCGTGGGGTCGCATTCCCCTTTCCTAACGTTACCACCGGGGCTGTCTCCCGTTACAGGGTGGCTTTGGATAGCCTCAGTTCTTGTGATAGTCAGCATACCGTTCATGCTATTGTTGTTCAAGTGAGGGTGGCTGCCTTTCGAACACGGACTGTGGTCCTCATGTTGGCAGCAATGGTCGCTATTGTTTTTGTCGCTCGGGTCGTCTCCAAAACTGCTGTTGTCACAGTACTCCGTGGACGTTCTCAGATTTGTGGGTCGATTTTCCGACAGACTGACCAAGCCGTTCATTTTCTGTTCTTGCAGGGCTTGCGTTTTGAGGTGTAGCGCAGCCGGGTTAGCATGGGATAGCATGTTTTTCTGTTTTTTCTGACTTGACCGTTTGTCCTCGCTGACCTGCTGCTCCTGTCTTGCCCCAGAGGCTACAGAGCCCTCCCGACCGCAGCCGGACTGCTCCCCTTGCCCATGTTCGACACTCCCATCCCCGGGGAAGGGAATAATTTCAGCCGGGGATGCTGGCAATGCGCTGCTAGGCCCAGTCGGCACTGCAGCCATCCCACTTCATCAAGGGGGCGATACACGTTTAAAAAAAAACGCTAAATAAAGTTTCATCTACAAGGTGAAAGGGTTTATAAACGAAGCTCACTTCCCTTATGCGATAATTGTGCAAATAATTGTGCAAATCCGAATTTCTGTTTTACTTCCGACGCCTATCTTTGCTTTCTCCTCGGTTTCACCGCTGCCGGAAAGTACTGTCGCAGTAAATGCCATTGCAGCTGAAAGAGGGTGGTGCTTTACGACAGTCATGGGAATCATAACGGTTAGTGCTATCTGGGATCCCTGGGGCGTTCATGCCCTGAACCCTGACCTTAACCATAACCGTAAACTTAACCATTTTAAATGTCAACTTTAATGGGGTAACGTCAGAAGACAGTGCTGCCTCAGATAGCAGATGGTGGAAACGGAGGTTTTGTTTGAAACTGCTAGAGAATCTGAAAAGATTTGGCATAGGTCCTCAGATCCTCAAAACGTTCTACAGCTGCACCATCGAGAGCATCCGTGACCGGTTGCATCACTGCCTGGTATGGCAACTGCTCGGGCCTCCGACTGCAAGGCACTACAGAGAGTAGTGCGTATGGCCCAGTACATCACTGGGGCGAAGCTTCCTGCTATCCAGGACCTCTATACCAGGTGGTGTCAGAAGGCCCTAAAAATTGTCAAAGACTCCAGCCACCATTGTCATAGACTGTTCTCTCTGCTACCACATGGCAAGCGGTACCTGAGTGCCAAGCCTAGGACCAAAAGGCTTCTTAACAGCTTCTACCCCCAAGCCATAAGACTCCTGAACAGCTAATCAAATGGCTACCCAGACTATTTGCATTGTCCCCCCACCCCCTCTTTTATACTGCTGCTACTATCTGGTTATTATCTATGCATAGTCACTTTAACTCTACCTACATGTACATATTACCGGATTTACCTCGACTAACCTGTGCCCCTGCACATTGACTCTGTACAGGTCTCGCCTGTATATAGCCTCGCTACTGTTATTTTACTGCTGCTCTTTAATTATTTTTTAGTTGTATTTTTACTTATCTATTTTTTACTTAACACTTTTTTAACCTGCATTGTTGGTTTAAGGGCTTGTAAGTAAGCATTTCACTGTAAAGGTCTACACCTGTTGTACTCGGCGCATGTGACAAATACAATGTGATTTGATTTGAAGCTAATAGTACAGAAAGTGAGAATAAGTGGGTTACAGTGGCGAATAAAAAGGGAAACAAGAGAAGTAAAGCTGTGGCGGAAAACAGGAAACCACTAGACCTCATTTTTAGTCAGAGTGAGGATTTCGGATCAATGCTACTTGGGAAATCTGTTTAAGGTCTCGAGGAAAATCTGGAATGTGTTGGAAGAAAGTGTGGAGTCGGTGAGAGTCACAAAAAGTGATCTAATTATGTTTTTTGTGTGTCTACGGAGCAGAAGAAGCGTGTTTTAAGACTCAAAAAGATATCGGAGTATAAATGTTTCCTGTGTGGATTTTCGTAGCAGGGCGCCTATCAAGGGGGTTATTTATTGGGTGGCGCAAGAAATAAAGGCAGAGGACATAACTGAAGACATTGATGGAGTGGTTGGTGCACGTCGACTGACCTGTATGGTGGATGGAAAAAAATAAATGAACTTCATCCATGCTACTGTTCTTTGATAAAGTCTCCCATTTTCATATAAAGTTAGAATTCATCAGATACGCTTTAAGAGCTTTTGTGCGCAAGCCCCTTAAGTGTCATAAATGTAAAATATTTGGTCATGTGTCACATGTGTGCAGAAGGGAAATCATATGCCAGATTAAGTGAAATGCTGCAACTGTAACGGATGTGAAATGGCTAGCTAGTTAGCGGGTACGCGCTAGTAGCATTTCAATCAGTTACGTCACTTGCTCTGAAACCAATATGTAGTGTTGCCCCTTGCTCTGCAAGGGCCGTGGCTTTTGTGGAGCGATGGGTAACGATGCTTCGTGGGCGACCGTTGTTGATGTGTGCAGAAGGTCCCTGGTTCGCGCCCGGGTCGGGGCGAGGGGACGGTTTAAAGTTATACTGTTACATTGATGCTGTTGACCCGGATCACTGGTTGCTGCGGAAAAGGAGGAGGTTGAAAGGGGGGTGAGTGTAACGGATGTGAAATGGCTAGCTAGTTAGCGGGTACGCGCTAGTAGCATTTCAATCAGTTACGTCACTTGCTCTGAAACCAATATGTAGTGTTGCCCCTTGCTCTGCAAGGGCCGCGGCTTTTGTGGAGCGATGGGTAACGATGCTTCGTGGGTGTCAGTTGTTGATGTGTGCAGAGGGTCCCTGGTTCGCGCCCGTGTAGGGGCGAGGGGACGTACTAAAGTTATACTGTTACACAACTGTGGAGGTGAACATGTGCCTGAATTCCTGGAGTGCCCTGTTAGGGTGAAGGAGAATGAGAAGGCAAGAGTAAGGAGTGTCCAGCGTGTCTCCTATCTGGAGGCGGTGAGAAGAGTGGAAGGAATGAGTGGCGGAGAAGAAGCAATGGTAGTAGAGCCACCACGACCAGTGAAGGTTTCTCGTCAACTGAGGGAGAGTGAAATGCTACATGTTTAAAATGTGGACTTTGTATTATTTATTGCAATGGTCATAAACTGTACGGCACAAGCGGAGAAGAAGTGTATTCCAAAATTGGAAATCCTGTCGGTGGACGTTCCACCATCACAGGCCCCTGAGCCTGTGTATGGATGTATTGTGTAGTGGACTGTGATTGAAGAAGTGGAATGGGTTTTGTTAGTTGAAGTGTTTCATTTTGCATGATGTCGTTTCCCCCCTTTCCCACAATGTTTTTGTTGTTTCTTATTCAATAACCCGTCCAGATGATGGCGGTAATGCACCGTTAATATTGGATGCCAAATGCCGTTAAACCCCATCGAAGAAGAAGGTAACGTCATAGTTGGGAAGTCCCGACGATTGCCTGGACCAATTCATAACGGAGAGGATTCCGCCCAAAGTCTGGGCGGTTGAGAGAAGCAGACCAAGTGGTTTTTTGTATGGAGGCCTATTATAGTGTCGAATTACGTGATGCTTATTTGATTACATAGAAGTTTCGAAATGTTTAGGCTGTTATAAATGTACTAACATAAGTGGATGCACGTGGCATTCCGGCAACTTTGAGAAAAACGGTTTGTGCCTGTTGTTCACACGAGTATCCGCCCTCTCATTGGCTAGAATGGTAGATCTGATCTCGCCGACTCCCGCTTGCCTTCCATCTTTGAGGACATGTATTTCCGTTGTTAGAGCGGTCACCTGACTATATTGGCAATTTAATAGATAATCTTTGATCATAAAAATGTGAGGTTTTCACAGCTCTCGCAAGCATCACCGTAGATCGCACATTATTTTAAATCAATGCATTATCTGGAATAACTGGAGCCCGCTGTTTTCGTCATAAATATACAATTGAAACCTCTGCAAAGCTTTGGAAGTTACTAGGTGGACTGGCTATTCCAAATAAATGACAAAATAACAAATTAAATAGTGACCAGATAAATAACCAATAATTTCGATATATTTTTTTCAAGTCAAGTTCATGAACGTAAGCAGGCCTACTTCCAGAGCCCATATACTCGCTTGCCAGCAGAGGGTGCTACTGTTATGTGCGTTGAAATATGGTGCGATTGTCTAATTTCTCGCAAAGTATTATGCAGTGCTAATTGATGAAGTAATGTCAAGTGTGTGTGTAATGGAGAGAGAGAAATACTGGTCTCATTGGCCAGGTCTCCCTTGACAAACACGTATTTTTACCTCAATGGGACGTCATGGATTTGATTAAGGTACAAAAATGTAAATAAAACTGATATCTCTGCAAATACGTTAACCGGTATAACAACTGCTTGCAATATTATTTTCATGGAGACATGGACAGATAGTGATTGTATATACACACACTGTCTGATCCCTAACACTGGGGAAGCCCTTGGCAATGGTAGGCAGCAGACGGGGCACAGAGGGTAGGAAGTAAAGAGTGGGGGGCAGCGATGCTGGAGGTTACAGGGCAGGGGGTACACGCTCCAGCTGGAGCACAGTGAGGGGGTGGCAGTGCCCAACTGGGCATCAGAGGGAGGTGGAGCTCTCCCCGTTGAGGGTGATAAGGGGGAAGCTGGGAAGCGAGACTCCACCCAGAGGGGGATGTGTGTGTTTGGGGTTAAGTGTGTGTGTGGGGGGGGTTGTGGCCAGGACTGTTTGGGTGTTTGAGCAGGTGGAGGAGATTAGATGCACTGGAGAGGCTGGATAAGGGTTCACCAGATTATGATGTAAATACACACACACACACTCTGTCTCCCCAGAGTTCCACCCCATTCAGTTGAATTCCTGTCAGATGAATTGGACATGGAATTCTCCACATGAAAGCAATTCAACTCCAGAATTGACTGGAAATTAGATAGAGTTGATCCCGACTCTGACGCGCGCACACACACACACACACACACACATGCGTGCACTAACTGGGTTGTGTAATGCTCTCTTAAAGACAGGTGGCAGTGTTGCTCTATAACTTTGTCAAGTCCTATCTGAAGCGCTCTCCAGTTTCTACATCCAGTGGTCGTGTATCAGGCTCAGAGTTTCTCTGTGTGTGGGGATAGATGATGGACGGCACTACGATGACCAACGCATATCTCCACATCCCCAGGCACAACGGACAGCCGTGATACCACAAACTCTCCTTGCTGCTCGTTGTGAGGCTCAGCACATCTCTCATCATAGTTGAAGAGATCTCACAGCAACCATTGATGAAGGTAAACACCGATTGGATTTGAAATTGTGGAACTGATTAACTTTGTTTCAAAGTGTTGACATGATTAAGCTGTGATGTGTCACTAGGAGATGAGGTTTGAAGAATGCCTCCCCCCCCCCCCCCTCTTTCTCTCAACCACACTTGATTTTTATTTACCCCTGTAAATTGATTTCATTACAAGAGGCCATTGCTTTAAAGAGGACTATAAGTGTCTCTGTGGCCCGCGGTCATATTTCCTATCTCACCAACCCTCACGTTTCAGGGTGTGTGTGTGTGTGTGTGTGTGCACGTGCATGCGGCCGTGTGTGTGTCATGCTTGTACTGTAATGAGTATGAATAAAGTGTGTTTGATTTGGACCAGAAAACAGAAAGCAAGGGAGAGAGAGGGAGACAGAGAGAACCCACCCTTTGAAAGCTATAAGCCTTGGGGCTGAGAACTCTCTGAAGAGCTGGAATCAGACATGCACAATCAGTTCCCCTCTTTAAATCTCCTTTCCAGGCCTATCTACTTCAACAGCCTGCCCTTAATTACCTTCTCTATCACTTAGCAGACTGGGACTGGGCTAAAAGAGCAGGGCCACAGATAGTACAACTAACCACAATCTCTATCTATTTGCCTGTGTCACTCCTTCTCCATCTTTCCCACTATGTCGTCCTGTCTCTCTCACTCATTCGGTCTCTTCCTCTCTAGTAAAAGCTGCATGATGTTCTGACCGTATAGTGTAGAGGTTAGATTGGTGGATTGAATGCAGTATGCTTCCCCCTTTCAAATAAAACAATCATCTGCTCTAAAGAGGCCAATTGTGCACGGCTGCATGCTGAATGGGCTGGCCAAAATTAGCCTCTCCGCACACCACTCCTTCAGCAACTGTGTGTTCAGAGCACAGTAACTAAAAAAACAATGCCTTTCACACAAAGCCTCCAGAGAGAGCCTGGCTCCTCCGCCTAGAGACGCCAGCCACTGCCAAGTGCATTAACTCCTCTCCTCCCCTCTTCTTTACTCTCTTCCCCTCTCCTCCCCTCCTCTTGCTTCACCTCGCCTCCCCCAAAGGAAACAAAATGTCTCCTCCCAAACTCTGAACCAATCTCTCTGTCACTCCCTCTCTTCCACTCCCCTTCTCTCACTTTTCCTCCCCTCACTCTCCCTCACTGTCCCTCTATTACTAATTTCAGTCGAGGGCCAATCATGTAACAGCCTGCACCTTTCCCCAGAAAACAATACATTATAGCTATCTCTCTCTCTCTCTCTCTCTCTCTCTCTCTCTCTCTCTCTCTCTCTCTCTCTCTCTCTCTCTCTCTCTCTCTCTCTCTCTCTCTCTCTCTCTCTCTCTCTCTCTCTCTCTCTTCCCCCCCTCTCTCTCTCTCCCCCCTCCTCCAGTCTGTCTCAGGGGCCAGGGCCTGGGGTACGAGGGCCTTAATGGGGTCCACTGTTACTGTTTCTCCACTCCTGAATGTCTGGTTGGCTCGTACCCCTCTCTTTCTCTCCCTCCGCTCCGCTCCACTCCCATCCCTCCTTCCTTCTCTCCCTTTGTTTGGTGCCTGGTCCAGGAGAGCCGGGTTTAATTAGTTTCTGTTGGGTTAATTAAGGGGGAAAAGTTAGGGGGTCGGACCGGAACAAAAGCGGGTCAGACTGACTGGACGGACGCAGGTGCTTGGGAGCGGCTGCCAGATTCCAGCGTTCAGATTAAAATGGCCTCTCAGAGCCTGGAGTGGAGAGAGCTGTCAGGCTCCCAGAAACTCAGTGTCTGGGGAAGGATTTCACCGCACATGTAACAGCAACCCAATGTAGGAATGTTAGAATAGGTTTTTGGATTTACTTTTAGACTGCAGTGGATGGAATAAATGATTATGAAAATGAGTTATTCTTAGAAACTTGAAATGTTAAAGGAACTAGAATGTTTCTACAACTAGCTTTATAAACAACATATAACACAGAGGCATTGGAGCTGGCAAATTCGGAGGCACGTTGGCTGGAATCAACTGTATCTTTCCTGTGGTGCTGTTTTATATTTTCTTCTGATGCTGCATTAGTTAGTGATGAGCCAGTTGTGCTGTCTTTGCCCGGTTGCCAGTCCCCTTCAGCTTTAGCCAACTTTCCTGTCTGTTGCTCTCTTGCCCGACAAGGTGCTGTGTTCTCCTATATCGCCCCCAGTCCTCCAACCGCCCCTTTCATGCCCAAGTGCTGCTGTAGACGAAAGAAGGCCAGTCATTCTTCTTCCCATTCTGCAAGAAGTGTGATACACACATCAAATGATTAAAGCGCCAATCTGCGATTGCTACATCATTTTCTAAAAACTTTTAAATGAATGGTATGTGCCCATTGATTCTTGAAGAATATAACTTATAAATGCCTCATGAGCTTAGCTCAACTGTCCTACCCCATCAGAACCCATAATATATTTTTTTTTACTCCTTTGTTTCTAAACAATAATTGGTTAAAATGATCATTTTGATATCATGGATGGTCAGTCCGTCCATCCGTAGCATTGTCTATGAATTCGAGAGTGGTTACATTTGTCCAGCCCCATCCTCCAGTTTTTTTACCAAAACAGAGGTGGGGAGCCTCTCTTGTTATTGTTTCAACTACTGATTGGCTCCGTAAGGTTAGGACTACTGACTGTGTTTATCAGTGTATTTATTCTAAACGGACTGCAGGATATCCTCAACACATCCCATTCTCTGAAATACAAAGCGTCCGTTGCAGTCGTCATCTCCTTCCTGGTGTTCCAAGGTCATGAGTGAGGAAGACTAGGAAGGAGAAGAAGACGCTGCAACGGCTGGAAACAGAGAGAGATATACAGTGGGAACTTTTGACAAATCTTGTGGAGTCAAGCTTTGACTGAGAGGAGGAAGGAGAGGGATTGGATGAAGCGATATCACCCAGTATTGAAGTGGAGCGAAAGGGATTGGCATGATATGGGGATGACAAAGAGAGGAATGAGAGGTGAGGAGAGGAAGGGTGATTGGTGTAATATACAGAGATATAAAAAAATGTAGAGGAGAGAGAAGTAAAGGAGAGGAGAGAAAGGGTGATATGGAGATGAAAAAGAGAAGGTTGGAGGAGAGGAGTGCAGTGGGCAGCTCTGGCAGCGTAGGGGCCCCTCACGGTGAGACAGTCCCGGGGCTCTTTAGACGGGCGCCAACACAGCAGGGAGGAGAGACAATCACTCAGCACCAGACTCCACGCACGCACAGAGGTGGAGGGATGGATGGAGGGATAATGGGGAGAAAGTATGGAGGGAGAGAAGGAACATAGAAAGATGGGGTGGGAGAGAAAGAGAGTAGGGGAGGTGAGTGGGAAGGGGAAGGGGAAAGAAGGGTGAGATTGAAAAAGGAAGGGAAGGTATGGGTGAGAGAGATGGAATGCTGAAAGACAGAGAAAGAGAGGGGCAGAGAGACGGAAAGAGAGAGAGAGAGAGAGGGTGAACTCCCTCTATACCAGCTAGTCTTTATCAGCACTCCAGATCGTGGCGTATGAACAGTGATCCAAGTCAACCATCTGCTGAGGACAGATAAGCCTGGGAGAAACGGCCATTGAGCTGTCACTCAGGAAGGAGGAGAGAGGAAGAAAGAAAGAGAGAAAGAGTGGAGAGAGAGAAAGAGGGATAGAAATAGAGAGATTGGAAAAAATTAGTGAAAAAAATCGGCAAACGGTAGACGACGAGAGAGAGGGGGTGAGAAAACAGGCAATCATGGAGTACTATTTATGATGAGGAAGTTGGAAGAACCATTGCACGGGGATTGTTTTCATTGTCAGGGATCTGAATGTCAGTAAATCAGATGAAGTCTTCTTTCTCCCTTTGTCTCACCTCTTCATTATCTTCTGATCCATATGTTATCTATACGTTATCTATACGTTATCCCAAACTGGTACTCTACTGGTCCCATTCTGCAGAGGCAACAGAAGAGATGTGTTGATACACTCAGTAAACATGCCATAATCTGTGCTCCAACCCACTGACCTTAACCCGGATTTATCGCAGCATAATGCCCTCTCTCTACACACAAACACTCACATCCAAGCCCCATAACACGCTTCTTTGTGACAGGATGGTGGCAGGTTCCTCTCAGCCTAGGGGAGTAGAACTAGTTGTGAGATAAACAGGGCTCCCTTGGGGGGAAAAAGAGATTAATATCTCAAAAAGAGGATACATAAGATCGGTCATATCAGTCAGGTAAACAAGACACACTTCGCCTGGGAGATATGGGATGTGTCTCATATGGCACCCTATTCCCTATATATACAGGGCTCGGTTCAAAAGTGGAGCCACTGCCAGCTAGCCTACTTCAGCAGTACTGTATCATCTTAATCATTTTAGTCAATAAGATTCTTGCTACGTAAGCTTAACTTTCTGAACATTCGAGACGCGTAGTCCACTTGTCATTCCAATCTCCTTTGCATTAGCGTAGTCTCTTCTGTAGCCTGTCAACTATGTGTCTGTCTATCCCTGTTCTCTCCTCTCTGCACAGACCATACAAACGCTCCACACCGCGTGGCCGCGGCCACCCTAATCTGGTGGTCCCAGCGCGCACGACCCACGTGGAGTTCCAGGTCTCCGGTAGCCTCTGGAACTGCCGATCTGCGGCCAACAAGGCAGAGTTCATCTCAGCCTATGCCTCCCTCCAGTCCCTCGACTTCTTGGCACTGACGGAAACATGGATCACCACAGATAACACTGCTACTCCTACTGCTCTCTCTTCGTCCGCCCACGTGTTCTCGCACACCCCGAGAGCTTCTGGTCAGCGGGGTGGTGGCACCGGGATCCTCATCTCTCCCAAGTGGTCATTCTCTCTTTCTCCCCTTACCCATCTGTCTATCGCCTCCTTTGAATTCCATGCTGTCACAGTTACCAGCCCTTTCAAGCTTAACATCCTTATCATTTATCGCCCTCCAGGTTCCCTCGGAGAGTTCATCAATGAGCTTGATGCCTTGATAAGCTCCTTTCCTGAGGACGGCTCACCTCTCACAGTTCTGGGCGACTTTAACCTCCCCACGTCTACCTTTGACTCATTCCTCTCTGCCTCCTTCTTTCCACTCCTCTCCTCTTTTGACCTCACCCTCTCACCTTCCCCCCCTACTCACAAGGCAGGCAATACGCTCGACCTCATCTTTACTAGATGCTGTTCTTCCACTAACCTCATTGCAACTCCCCTCCAAGTCTCCGACCACTACCTTGTATCCTTTTCCCTCTCGCTCTCATCCAACACTTCCCACACTGCCCCTACTCGGATGGTATCGCGCCGTCCCAACCTTCGCTCTCTCTCCCCCGCTACCCTCTCCTCTTCCATCCTATCATCTCTTCCCTCTGCTCAAACCTTCTCCAACCTATCTCCTGATTCTGCCTCCTCAACCCTCCTCTCCTCCCTTTCTGCATCCTTTGACTCTCTATGTCCCCTATCCTCCAGGCCGGCTCGGTCCTCCCCTCCCGCTCCGTGGCTCGACGACTCATTGCGAGCTCACAGAACAGGGCTCCGGGCAGCCGAGCGGAAATGGAGGAAAACTCGCCTCCCTGCGGACCTGGCATCCTTTCACTCCCTCCTCTCTACATTTTCCTCTTCTGTCTCTGCTGCTAAAGCCACTTTCTACCACTCTAAATTCCAAGCATCTGCCTCTAACCCTAGGAAGCTCTTTGCCACCTTCTCCTCCCTCCTGAATCCTCCTCCCCCTCCCCCCCCTCCTCCCTCTCTGCAGATGACTTCGTCAACCATTTTGAAAAGAAGGTCGACGACATCCGATCCTCGTTTGCTAAGTCAAACGACACCGCTGGTTCTGCTCACACTGCCCTACCCTGTGCTCTGACCTCTTTCTCCCCTCTCTCTCCAGATGAAATCTCGCGTCTTGTGACGGCCGGCCGCCCAACAACCTGCCCGCTTGACCCTATCCCCTCCTCTCTTCTCCAGACCATTTCCGGAGACCTTCTCCCTTACCTCACCTCGCTCATCAACTCATCCCTGACCGCTGGCTACGTCCCTTCCGTCTTCAAGAGAGCGAGAGTTGCACCCCTTCTGAAAAAACCTACACTCGATCCCTCCGATGTCAACAACTACAGACCAGTATCCCTTCTTTCTTTTCTCTCCAAAACTCTTGAACGTGCCGTCCTTGGCCAGCTCTCCCGCTATCTCTCTCAGAATGACCTTCTTGATCCAAATCAGTCAGGTTTCAAGACTAGTCATTCAACTGAGACTGCTCTTCTCTGTATCACGGAGGCGCTCCGCACTGCTAAAGCTAACTCTCTCTCCTCTGCTCTCATCCTTCTAGACCTATCGGCTGCCTTCGATACTGTGAACCATCAGATCCTCCTCTCCACCCTCTCCGAGTTGGGCATCTCCGGCGCGGCCCACGCTTGGATTGCGTCCTACCTGACAGGTCGCTCCTACCAGGTGGCGTGGCGAGAATCTGTCTCCTCACCACGTGCTCTCACCACTGGTGTCCCCCAGGGCTCTGTTCTAGGCCCTCTCCTATTCTCGCTATACACCAAGTCACTTGGCTCTGTCATAACCTCACATGGTCTCTCCTATCATTGCTATGCAGACGACACACAACTAATCTTCTCCTTTCCCCCTTCTGATGACCAGGTGGCGAATCGCATCTCTGCATGTCTGGCAGACATATCAGTGTGGATGACGGATCACCACCTCAAGCTGAACCTCGGCAAGACGGAGCTGCTCTTCCTCCCGGGGAAGGACTGCCCGTTCCATGATCTCGCCATCACGGTTGACAACTCCATTGTGTCCTCCTCCCAGAGCGCTAAGAACCTTGGCGTGATCCTGGACAACACCCTGTCGTTCTCAACTAACATCAAGGCGGTGGCCCGTTCCTGTAGGTTCATGCTCTACAACATCCGCAGAGTACGACCCTGCCTCACACAGGAAGCGGCGCAGGTCCTAATCCAGGCACTTGTCATCTCCCGTCTGGATTACTGCAACTCGCTGTTGGCTGGGCTCCCTGCCTGTGCCATTAAACCCCTACAACTCATCCAGAACGCCGCAGCCCGTCTGGTGTTCAACCTTCCCAAGTTCTCTCACGTCACCCCGCTCCTCCGCTCTCTCCACTGGCTTCCAGTTGAAGCTCGCATCCGCTACAAGACCATGGTGCTTGCCTACGGAGCTGTGAGGGGAACGGCACCTCAGTACCTCCAGGCTCTGATCAGGCCCTACACCCAAACAAGGGCACTGCGTTCATCCACCTCTGGCCTGCTCGCCTCCCTACCACTGAGGAAGTACAGTTCCCGCTCAGCCCAGTCAAAACTGTTCGCTGCTCTGGCCCCCCAATGGTGGAACAAACTCCCTCACGACGCCAGGACAGCGGAGTCAATCACCACCTTCCGGAGACACCTGAAACCCCACCTCTTTAAGGAATACCTAGGATAGGATAAAGTAATCCTTCTCACCTCCCCCCCCCCTTAAAAGATTTAGATGCACTATTGTAAAGTGGCTGTTCCACTGGATGTCATAAGGTGAATGCACCAATTTGTAAGTCGCTCTGGATAAGAGCGTCTGCTAAATGACTTAAATGTAAATGTAATGTAATGGTGCAGTACGTAGGAAATGGGTGCCATTTGGTATGCAGAATGGGGTCTAAGGATAAATACCCCTGGTGTGTTGGCCTTAGAATTAGCTCAGGTGATTACCTTAAACCACTTAAATATACACCGATAAACCGTTCATATCCTCATCACACCCACGTAATAGGGTGTGCTGTGTGAGTGTGTGAGAGGCCTATTTCTGTTAGAGGCCTATTCTCAATGTGTAGGTCTCGCTCTCTCTCTATGTGAGTGTGCATCTGAGCGATTTGGTGGTATCATGGGACTAGGGCTAGGACTGGGGCTGGTGCTTGGGCTGGAGTATAGGGCTGGAGCTGGGAATGGGGCTGGGGGGTTCAGACCTTGGGGGTAGGGGGTTAGGGAGAGGATTAGCCAGGGCCAGTTGGATCATTTTACAGCCGGCGAACCCCCCAGTCTCCTGGACAATGAGGATTAAACTTCTCTTGTTCTTCAACTCTGAAAACGGCAGGACGACAAAGAGACTATTCCTCCTGGGTCTCTGGCTGGGAGCTGGGAGAGAGAGGCGGATGAAGATGGAGGGAGGACGGGAGGATGGGGGAGGGATGGAGCAGGGGGTCCATCACAAAATTAATCCCTTCACAATTTCCTCTGGGTTGCTAAAGTGAGATATGAGTCAGACATGGCTAATGAAACGCTGCAGTCATCTAAAGAGGAGGACGATAAAAGCAGACATTAAACTAATGGAGCTCGTCATTAGCTGTTCCATTAAAGGGGATTGGTAGTCCGTGTGCTCCTGTGGCGATCGGAGAGGGAGATTAATCGATTAATTACGTTCCAATAATACTCCTCCCACACCCACGCATGAGTCCTCTTGTTCTTATCCAACAAACATCCTTTAGGCTCAAGTACTTCCTGATGTGGGCTGTAAGTGTAGACTACCTCTCAGTTTCCGCAGGCCTTCCCAGGTCACTCTCCTCTTTCGTGCCACTTTAGGTGTGACAATAACGCCAAGGAGAGACGTGCATAGGTGACAAATCAAAAATAGTTATATAGTCACTGATACGTACAGTATGAAGGAATCAGAAAACATCATCGTCTGAGGACAAAAACAGTCCTCACTTTCCCACTTTGTCAGTTTCCCTTTCTCACTAGGATGAATAAATGACATGACAGTCTGTTGCATCTCCCTGTAAACAATAGGTATTATAAGATTAATAGACTCAGGATTATGAATGGATCAGGGATTGGTACTCAGATTAAATATTGAGTGTGGTCATAGCCTGAGGTGTGGTGAATAGGGCCCACTATGTGGCAGGGTGTCAGCCTCAGGAGCAGCTAGTGGGCTCAATATGTTACAGGGTCTTATTGCCTTCTTATTCTTCTCATCGCCTTGTGCTTCAGTTGCGTAAATGCTTCTTTGTCTAACGACTTGAATTTGATTTTAAATGAGGAAGCGAAAGAAAGAGATTGAGAGGGAGAGAAAAGAGAGGGAATGTCTTTAGGGATTCCATGTCCATCTTGGTCCCAGTTCTGTTTCTCTGAGAGGAGGGTGAGAATAGAGGAGAGAGGCACGGATAGGAGGGTGAGAATAGAGGAGAGAGGCACGGATAGGAGGGTGAGACCGAGGACCAGTTCAGGGCTGGAAAGGAGAAGGAGAAAAGGGAGGGGCCTGTCTACTAAAAGGCCTTTTTTTAAAAACTTATTAGGGGGCGAGAAAAAGAGCAAAAGAAAAGAGTCTCGTCGCTTCCTGGATGCAGTGTCAACCCGCATCAGTGTCTGGTCTGGCAGCTCTGCTCGTACTGCAGGCACCAGCTCACAATGGAGGGCAGCAATGGCCACCACACCTCTCACATCCTATCAATGTCCTCCTGGACAGGACCAATGGAGGGGTGGGGAGCAGCAGCCTAGGGGTGCTCGAGGTTCAGGGGGCATTTTTGAGTGGGCTTGAATTATTGATCAGTGAGCTATAGGAATTCTTTGGCTTTACTGAAATATCGATGTTTCAGCACAGTGCAAGATAGTAGGCTACTTATGGTATTTTATGAGGTGATGGGTTTACGCAAGGTGCTTTTAAAAAGGTGGAAATAAGGGGGACTAACAGTTGGGGGATACAGAGGAATAATATTGTAGAAAAACCCGGAAACCGCTCAACGAACGTGAGCAACAAGCCGTGATCCTTCGATTCCCTCGCTAACAAACGTGAGCAACAAGGCTTGATCCTTAAAGACCCCGCCAGTCCCCCAAAAAATCCATACTCTGAATAGACACCCCCTGAATCGCATTGTTGAACAAATCCTGTATTAAAAGAGAAGAGTTTATTCTTTCTCTTGAAGACTTTAGTTAAGCTAGTGCCTCTGCCACTTTGGAGGCTCCGGCTTCATCTATGTCTGAGTAAATCCTTTCCTCGATGCCGATTGGCTGAAGCCAAGGGGGACATCTTTTTCACACGCTTCCTTACGGAATCCCTCCCCCCCCAAGCCAGTGTTTACCCGTCACCAGACAATGGTCCACTACTGGCAATTAAACAGCATTTTCAGAGGAATCCGTGGCACTGGCCTAATGGCATTACTGTTGGACGATTCAATTCCTGAATAGTCAACAGGATTTTGCCTCTCACCGGGAAAATACTACTTCATCGAATTACCCGTATTACATAGCTTTACCCAGGCTTATGATTCAAGGTTCACAGATTACTGCTCCTCAAAAGATGGCGGGAGAAGAGAGTGATAGGCCGGAGGAGTGGTGTGTGCGTGTGTGTATAAGTTTGTATTTGTGTGTGTGTGTGTTTGGGGATGTCTACTAGGCCTTTACAAGTAAGCAAGCCTGGATTCTCAGAACCGACATTCCATTTTCTTGCCCACTGGTCCATCTAATTCTTATTACTTCTGGGTTTGGTTTGTTCACTGTTTTGGAGGAAATTCTTAATCAGTTATGAACACCCACTGCACTCCCACTCATTCTACATACAAACCTTTGCAAAACCATGCCAACTCAACTATACCAAGTTTGCTTTGCAGAGAATGGGACAGCCTCGATAGGACACGCTCACACCGTACATACACACGAGGCAAACTGCACATGGTGACCTCTGACCTTTGGTGGGTCAGTTCAGGCCGGGCAGCTCGCAGAACCAGGAGAACCGGCCAAGTGCATTATCTCACAATGAAGGACTAATTAGTGTGTTAGCATGCCTCAAATCACACAGCAACAGACTAGCTGCCTGTCTCTGTCCTCCTCTCTCTCCTCTCACCCAACATCTTAATTACTCTTTTATTCTCCCTCTGTTTCTCTTCGTCCGTTTCACTCTTCCTCTCTCATTGTCGTTCATAACTCTCTCGTTCTCTGCCACGGCCCATTTCGCACATAAAAGCTGGATGGTAATTGCTTGCTATGGAATATATTGGGCATGTGATTATCAGTGTGCCTAGACTGTGTTTGGATGGACTGGTTTGGGTCTTGCTGACTGTACAGGGTGGTGTGGAGTCAGCAGAGTCAGTGCACCAACGAGGAGCACTGTTGCTGTTGTTTCTGAATCATTCATATCCGAGGCAATATTCAGGGTAGTCATACAAGTCTGGCAATTAATCTAACTATTTTACTCAAACTACTTGCCATTAGCAGAAGTGTGTGTGTAAAACGTTATTTAGCGCGATAGAATACAAATGCCCCATATTCTGAACATTATTATCCAAATTAAACAAACATCTGCTGCCTATTAGTAAAACCTTATTGAACTTAGACTTAGACTTAGACCATCAAATATTAGACAAAGACTTGGTTATGTCATGGATTTTGGTATATCTATTGTAGCATGGGTGTTAAATGCTTACTGAATATCTTCTTGAGGCTTCTACCCAAAATTAGCACTTTTTTGTTCTAATTACTGTGACGAACAAAAAATAAGTACGAAAATGTATGCACTCACTATTGTAAGTCGCTCTGGATAAGAAAGTCTGCTAAAATGACTAAATGTTAAAATGTAAGAATAATAATCTATATGAATTTTTGGGCAAGCAATTGTCAGTTCCGCATTAAGATAAAATAGGAGGAAGCCAGGCTATTTATTGAAAGCATTGTGAATAAATGAGGTCATGATTGCCTAATAACAGAAGTTTCTGATATGGATTAATAGGCGTGTTATCAGTAGTGTAGTAGGGAGACTTTTAACCTACCCCTTTTCTCAATCTGGCATTCATTAAAAAGTAATGACAGGACATTATTATCTACTAACTAGGCATTTAACAACAAGGGTCAACATTAATAGACTTCTGGGATACCAATAAAATATGTTAATGGTATGTAAATGAGGCCTGAGTTGGACTGGGAGAATTTCCATATTTTTTAACCCCATTGCATTTCTCTACATCGCTTGCCATCTAACCCTTTTCTATTTTCCTATTAAAACAACAAAAGGCCTGCTGAGTCAGTTTTTCTTTTTCATTGATTCACAGTTTCTCCTTCTTTCTGTCCCTCTGCATGAATATGCAGTTGGTTAACCCCTTGTTTACATCCTTTCTTTTTCTAGCCCTATGTCTTTGCTGTAAACACAGGTTATGTTTGATTGTTTTCAGATTACTGTTCCCTGTATAGCAGGTGTTCCCAAACTGGGGTACGCATTTCTTTTTTTCAAATTATTTTTTTCTTCAAATTTTCAAACAGTTCATTTATATTTTCCAATGAGGCTATATACATTTGGGTGAGTTTGTTTTCTTGCCTGAGTAGCCTTGTTTCACTGCCAAAATTTTTATTAAACCATCTAGTGTTCATCGAAATAACAACACAATGTCAAATACAGGTAGCCTAGTCAAATAATTAACATCCAATCACATTAACTGTTACTCTCTCGAGGGAATTCGGCTAACGGTCCGAATGTAGCCAAACGTAGCTGCTGCTCATTGTTTGCTCGAAAATTGATAAATGGTTAAAAAAAGTAAGGCCCGCGTCCATAGAGACACATACAAGCTCCACTGGTAGTACTGCTGCTACCAGCAGTACTACACCTGTACATGTTGATGACACAAGTTGTTCTGCTTCCACGAGCACATCCAATGCTAGCAACAGTAATTCTACATTTGTTGTTAGCCCAGCTAGCATGGACACTGACAGTTGTGAATCTGATGCAGCTGAAGAGCTACTGCCCCCTTACCCGGGAAAGCACCGAACAACAGACAGGGACGTTGGACCCTCGAAGAGGCGCAAATATGATGAGAACTACATTGATTTAGGGTTCACTTATATTGGGAGTAGTGCTTTTCCTCAGTCACTGTCTGTTTATATATGCAAAAGTACTATCCCACAACTCAGTGAAACCTTCACTCTTGTGCAGACATTTAGAAACATAACATGTCAATTTGAAAAATAAGCCACAGGAGTTTTTTGAGCGAGAATTAAGACGACGTGCGAGTAGTAAGACAAGAATAAAAGCAACAGATACCATTAATAAGAAGGGGCTAGAAGCGTCTTATATGGTGAGCTACCCAGTGGCTAGGACAGACAAGCCCCATACTATTGTGGGGAACTTAATTATTCCTGCTGGCGCGGATATGGCTGGGACAATGCTGGGGGAAAGGCCAAAAAAACTATACAGACAATGCCTTCATCAAACAACTGTTTCACGACGCATCAGTGACATGGCAGGAGATGTTTTGAAACAATTACTGCTTCGCATACAAGCCAGTGAATTCTATGCGTTACAGCTGGATGAGTCAACAGACGTGGCGGGCCTGGCACAGCTCCTGGTATATGTCTGTTATGTTTATGGGGGTCAATTAAGGAAGAAATCCTCTTCTGCAAACCACTGGAAACCAGGACAACAGGAGAGGATATTTTTTAAGTACTGGATAGCTTTGTGACATCAAATGGACTTTGGTGGTCAAGATGTGTTGGTATCTGTACTGATGGCGCAAAAGCCATGACAGGAAGACAGAGTGGAGTGGTAACGCGCATGCAAGCAGTTGTTCCCGACGCCACTTGGGTACACTGCAGCATCCACTGAGAGGCTCTTGCTGCTAAGGGAATGCCTAACAGCTTGAAAGACATTTTGCACACTACAGTGAAAATGGTTAACTTTGTTAAAGCAAAGCCCCTGAACTCTCGTGTATTTTCGGCACTATACAATGATATGGGCAGCGACCATGTAACGCTTTTACAACATACAGAAGTGCGATGGTTATCAAGGGGCAAAGTATTTACACTTTCTTTTTAAATTGAGAGACAAGCTTAAAGTTTTCTTTACTGACCATCATTTTCACTTTTCTGACTGCTTTCATGATGACAAGTTTATCACACGACTGGCCAACACACAGGTCTTTCCATCATTGTATGATTTTTTTGTGTGCAAATGAACTCAAGCTTACGGACAATGTCAAATGTGATATAGCGAAGCACCTGAGTGAGTTGGGTGCGCAATTACGCAGATACTTTCCCGAAACGGATGACACAAAGAACTGGATTCGTTATCCCTTTCATGCCCTGCCTCCAGTCCACTTACCGATATCTGAACAAGAGAGCCTCATTGAAATTGCAACAAGCGGTTCTGTGAAAATTGAATTTAATCAGAAGCCACTGCCAGATTTCTGGATTGGGCTGCGCTCAGAGGATCCTGCCTTGGCAAATCGCGCTGTTAAGACACTGATGCACTTTGCAACCACATACCTATGTGAGAGTGGATTCTCGGCCTTCACTAGCATGACAACTAAATACAGGCACAGACTGTGTGTGGAAAATGATTTAAGACTGAGACTCTCTCCAATACAACCCAACATTGCAGAGTGATGTGCATCCTTTCAAGCACACCATTCTCATTAACCTGTGGTGAGTTATTCACCATTTTCTATGAACAAATAAGGTTTTATATGTAAGATGGTTAAATAAAGAGCAACATTATTGATTATTATTATATTATTATTTGTGCCCTGGTCCTATAAGAGCTCTTTGTCACTTCCCACGAGCCGGGTTGTGACAAAAACTCACACTCATTCTTATGTTTAACAAATGTATCGTATAGTGTGTTTTGCTGGGCTTACAATGATGGCAAAAAACAATATTTGAGAGTGCGCTGACCCTGGTGCTAGCTGGAGGTTGAAAGTTTGAAGGGGTACGGGACTATAAAAAGTTTGGGAACCACTGCTATAGAGTAATGCTGACTTTCGAGTACTCTCTTGGTAGTTACAGAAAGCTAAACATGTTCACAGTGAAGGAACTCAATAAAATAGTGTCAAAATTCTTGGAAACAGTGTTCATCCAAACGTTATCCAAGTTCTGACCTTTGCCTCTTGGCAGATCTCGCAATAAACTCAGACATCTTTCAGAGACTTTCAGTTTGCACTCGGTACCCTCTCCGCTTTGTCCGAAAAGTTGGAAAAAGAGGCAATGTCTGGTTTTCCAAATGGTGGGAGCCTTGGAGTGCTTGGGTAGTGTTTGGAGTGGTGGGGGGTGCAGGGGCAGGGGGTGCAGGGGATGCAGGTCGGCTGTTCAAAGGCTGCCTTTTTGTATTGTTGGTCAGTAGGGGATTAGGGCCTTGAATGCTGCAGAATAGCCCCTCTAATTAAAAAGGATAAAGAGGCTGAAAAATAGCGAGAGGCACAGGAGGAAGAGAAAAGAGAGGGAGAGGGGAGAGCAAATTTGGACGGGAAAGAAAGAAAAGAAAGAAAAACTGTTTTCAGTGTCACTCCTGAAGCCGGACCCAACGATTCAGCTTGGATTAACTTTACACTCCTCCTCTTCCAACCCTCTCCATCTTTGTTTTGCTGCCCTGCTCTTTTTCCAACTTTGTTCATCTGTTTTTGTTTGTCTTTTGTTCTCTTTACCTCTGTTTTCTATCTTAAGTAAATACACAAAGGATACTGTATTAGCCAAATTCTAAATCTGTTTATTTGGATTCAATGCTTTAGCTGATATCTGATAGCTGATAGATTGATAGCGGATAGCTGATAGATTGATAGCTGATAGATTGATAGCTGATAGATTGATAGCTGATAGCTGATAGCGGATAGCTGATATATTGATAGCTGATAGATTGCTAGCTGATAGCGGACAGCTGATAGCGGATAGCTGATAGATTGATAGCTGATAGATTGATAGCTGATAGCTGATAGCTGATAGATTGATAGCTGATAGCGGATAGATTGATAGCTGATAGCTGATAGCTGATAGCTGATAGATTGATAGCTGATATATTGATAGCTGATAGATTGATAGCAGATAGCTGATAGCTGATAGATTGATAGCTGATAGCTGATAGATTGATAGCTGATAGCGGATAGCTGATAGATTGATAGCGGATAGCTGATAGCTGATAGATTGATAGCTGATAGATTGATAGCTGATAGCTGATAGCTTGATTTCACTGATCTATTTCTGAAGAGAATTAAACTAAAATTCAAGACTTTTCCATGACCTGTGAACACATCATAGACTATTTTAAATTCATATAACTTCATATCATTTTCACCGACACTTGAGCTATATGCAACTCTAAGTTAGTGTTTTAATCAATAAAACCTGTTGTGTGTGTGTGTGGGCGTGTATGTGTTTGTGTGTAGTTGGTAGTTGCACTGTATGTGAGTACTGTGTTTGTGTGAATGGGCGTGTGTGTACATACAGTGGGGAGAACAAGTATTTGATACACTGCCGATTTTGCAGGTTTTCCTACTTACAAAGCATGTAGAGGTCTGTAATTTTTATCATAGGTACACTTCAACTGTGAGAGACGGAATCTAAAACAAAAATCCAGAAAATCACATTGTATGATTTTTAAATAATTAATTTGCATTTTATTGCATGACATAAGTATTTGATCACCTACCAACCAGTAAGAATTCCGGCTCTCACAGACCTGTTAGTTTTTCTTTAAGAAGCCCTCCTGTTCTCCACTCATTACCTGTATTAACTGCACCTGTTTGAACTCGTTACCTGTATAAAAGACACCTGTCCACACACTCAATCAAACAGATTCCAACCTCTCCACAATGGCCAAGACCAGAGAGCTGTGTAAGGACATCAGGGATAAAATTGTAGACCTGCACAAGGCTGGGATGGGCTACAGGACAATAGGCAAGCAGCTTGGTGAGAAGGAAACAACTGTTGGCGCAATTATTAGAAAATGGAAGAAGTTCAAGATGACGGTCAATCACCCTCGGTCTGGGGCTCCATGCAAGATTTCACCTCGTGGGGCATCAATGATCATGAGGAAGGTGAGGGATCAGCCCATAACTACACGGCAGGACCTGGTCAATGACCTGAAGAGAGCTGGGACCACAGTCTCAAAGAAAACCATTAGTAACACACTACGCCGTCATGGATTAAAATCCTGCAGCGCACGCAAGGTCCCCCTGCTTAAGCCAGTGCATGTCCAGGCCTGTCTGAAGTTTGCCAATGACCATCTGGATGATCCAGAGGAGGAATGGGAGAAGGTCATGTGGTCTGATGAGACAAAAATAGAGCTTTTTGGTCTAACTCCACTCGCCGTGTTTGGAGGAAGAAGAAGTATGAGTACAACCCCAAGAACACCATCCCAACCGTGAAGCATGGAGGTGGAAACATCATTCTTTGGGGATGCTTTTCTGCAAAGGGGACAGGACGACTGCACCGTATTGAGGGGAGGATGGATGGGGCCATGTATCGCGAGATCTTGGCCAACAACCTCCTTCCCTCAGTAAGAGCATTGAAGATGGGTCGTGGCTGGGTCTTCCAGCATGACAACGACACGAAACACACAGCCATGGCAACTAAGGAGTGGCTCCGTAAGAAGCATCTCAAGGTCCTGGAGTGGCCTAGCCAGTCTCCAGACCTGAACCCAATAGAAAATCTTTGGAGGGAGCTGAAAGTCCGTATTGCCCAGCGACAGCCCCGAAACCTGAAGGATCTGGAGAAGATCTGTAGGGAGGAGTGGGCCAAAATCCCTGCTGCAGTGTGTGCAAACCTAGTCAAGAACTACAGGAAACGTATGATCTCTGTAATTGCAAACAAAGGTTTCTGTACCAAATATTAAGTTCTGCTTTTCTGATGTATCAAATACTTATGTCATGCAATAAAATGCAAATTAATTACTTAAAAATCATACAATGTGATTTTCTGGATTTTTGTTTTAGATTCCGTCTCTCATAGTTGAAGTGTACCTATGATAAAAATTACAGACCTCTACATGCTTTGTAAGTAGGAAAACCTGCAAAATCGGCAGTGTATCAAATACTTGTTCTCCCCACTGTAGGTGTGTATATCAGTTTGTGAACCTGTGTGTGTGTGTGTTTGTTTGTGTGGGCGGTCAGTGACATCAGAATGTGAATAGGTGTGTGTGTTATTGCCTCCAGATGCTGAGCGTTAGTAGGTGGGCTGTTTGCTGTCGGGATCACAGGGTGTGTTTTTGTTTGGCCCTCCTCCATCCCTCCCCCTCCCTACCCCTCACTGTGGGGGTCTGGGCCCTCCAGGGACCAGAGCCTGAAAAGTACTGCCCACGTTGGAGGCCTCTCGTTGGCATAACACTACCCACAGGCCCTGGAAGTTTCAGCCAGGTCACCCTGTGATACAAGTCAGTATTCAACGTCCATCCATGTCTGAGGATGTCAGGAGACGATGTGGAAACTGGCCACTAGGGGCAACAGTAAGCACTGTTACCTTCAAGTAGATTTTGGTTTTGCTTGGGCAGTGTGGAACGGGATGGTGCATGGGTGTAATCATCAGCCCCTGATTTCAAAGGTTGCAAGTTCAAATCCAGTAATAGAAAGTATATATTTTTTTTAACGTTTGTTTTAAGCCTATAACCCTTTGTTTAAGCCTTAACCCTTAATGTAACCATTCGGCGTTAATGCCTAACTTTAAGATTTCGGAGTTAATGCCTAAATTTAACCTTAAACAACTTTGAAATTTGACGTTTGCCACAATTTCGAAATTTGACGTTTGAAAAACATGGGATGAACTTCTAAATCTGAAGTGAAACTGTGAGAGCTAGTTGGGGAGGTTAACAAGGTACCAGCAGGGACGAGGCACTCCAACCTCCCACAGACACTCAGTTATGTGCACTTTAAAAAGGAACTCATTAAAGGAATTGAGTAGCGGCTACTCGAACATCTCCAACGGTCAGTAGAACTCAAATCCTAATAGTGATACTAACTCATATGTAAATGAGATTTCTTATCACTTAATGTTTCTGAGTATTGTTAACGAACATTAGGTTATTGAGTAAATATAACTTGATTTATTTGTCTTCTGCTAATCTAAAGTAATTTCGTTTTTAGAAGTTATGTTTATTTAAATATTTTAAATGTCAATCTAACATGTATTAAATAAGTTATTTTTGCTCTATTCTAATATGTTTCCCATCTTTACTTCAAATAATAAAGTAGTAGTCAGACACATTGATATTTGAGTAAAAAACATTTGATTAATCTGTGTTGTGCTGATATATAATTATTAGGTTTTTACAAGTTGTGAATACTTAAAAGTGCCATGTCGTTCTGTTTTAAGAGGTTTAGGTACTTCAAAATGTTTTAACTTTATGCTACTTTACACTGTTGTACGCATGTTTGAAGAAAGAAAAGTACATTTCTAAAATAGTATAAAGCAGTGTGCTATGCTATGAGTTGTAACTGATCATGAGGAACACGATATCAAAGGCGTCGGGCAAATTGATGTTCAATAACAAGACAAGCCATTCCAACCATCAACAAGAGTCATGTGCACCATTCTTAATGACAGAGGCTAATGCAGCATCCTGTAATGTGTACAGCTCTACCTCTAGTTACTGCTAGCAGTGGTTCCCAAATGTTTTATAGTCCCGTACCACTTCAAACATTCAACCTCCAGCTGTGTACCCCCTCTAGCACCAGGGTCAGCGCATTCTCAAATGTTGCTTTTTGCCATCATTGTAAGCCTGCCACACACACTATACGATAGATTTGTTAAACATAAGAATGAGTGAGTTTTTTGTCACAACGCGGCTCGTGGGAAGTGACAAAGAGCTCTTATAGGACCAGGGAACAAATAATAATATAATAATAATCAATAATGTTGCTCTTTATTTAACCATCTTACATATAAAACCTTATTTGTTCATAGAAAATGGTGAATAACTCACCACAGGTTAATGAGAAGGGTGTGCTTGAAAGGATGCACATCACTCTGCAATGTTGGGTTGTATTGGAGAGAGTCTCAGTCTTAAATCATTTTCCACACGCAGTCTGAGCCTGTATTTAGTTTTCATGCTAGTGAGGGCCGTGAATCCACTCTCACATAGGTACGTGGTTGCAAAGGGCATCAGTGTCTTAACAGCACGATTTCCCAAGGCAGGATACGCTGAGCGCAGCCCAATCCAGAAATCTGGCAGTGGCTTCTGATTAAATTAAATTTTCACAGAACCACTTGTTGCAATTTCGATGAGGCTCTCTTGTTCAGATATCGGTAAGTGGACTGGAGGCAGGGCATGAAAGGGATAACAAATCCAGTTGTTTGTGTCATCTGTTTCGGGAAAGTATCTGCGTAATTGCACACTGAACTCACTCAAGTGCTTCGCTATATCACATTTGACATTGTCCATAAGCTTGAGTTCATTTGCACACAAAAAATCATACAATGATGGAAAGACCTGTGTGTTGTCATTAATGCAGACAGAGAAGAGCTCCAACTTCTTAATCATAGCTTAAATTTTGTCCCGCACATTGAATATTGTTACGGAGAGTCCCTGTAATCGTAGATTCAGATCATTCAGGCGAGAAAAAACATCACCCAGATAGGCCAGTCGTGTGAGAAACTCATCATCATGCAAGCAGTCATACAAGTGAAAATGATGGTCAGTAAAGAAAACGTTAAGCTCGTCTCTCAATTCAAAAAAACGTGTCAATAATTTGCCCCTTGATAACCAGTGCACTTCTGTATATTGTAAAAGAGGTACATGGTCGGTGCCCATATCATTGCATAGTACAGAAAATACACGAGAGTTCAGGGGCCTTGCTTTAACAAAGTTACCATTTTCACTGTAGTGTCCAAAATGTCTTTCAAGCTGTCAGGCATTCCTTTGGCAGCAAGAGTCTCTTGGTGGATGCTGCAGTGTACCCAAGTGGCGTCGGGAACAACTGCTTGAATGTGCGTTACCACTCCACTATGTCTCCCTGTCATGGCTTTTGCGCCATCAGTACAGATATCAACACATCTTGACCACCAAAGTCCATTTGATGTCACAAAGCTGTCCAGTACTTAAAAATGTATCCTCTCCTGTTATCCTGGTTTCCAGTGGTTTGCAGAAGAGGATGTCTTCCTTAATTGACCCCCATAAACGTAACAGACATATACCAGGAGCTGTGCCAGGCCCGCCATGTCTGTTTCAAAACATCTCCTGCCATGTCACTGATGCGTCGTGAAACAGTGTTGTTTGATGAAGGCATTGTCTATAGTTTTTTGGCCCTTTCCCCCTGCATTGTCCCAGCCATATCTATGCCATTAGGAGGAATTAAGTCCTCCACAATAGTATGGGGCTTGCCTGTCCTAGCCACTCGGTAGCTCACCATATAAGACGCTTCTAGCCCCTTCTTATTAATGGTATTTGTTGCTTTTATACATGTCTTACTACTCGAAAGTCATCTTAATTCTCGCTCAAAAAACTCCCGTGGCTTATTTTTCAAATTGGCATGTTTTGTTTCTAAATTTCTGCGCAAGAGTGAAGGTTTCATCGAGTTGTGAGATAGTACTCTTGCACATATAACACACTGTGGCTGAGGAAAGGCGTCTCTTCGATGGTCCAACGTCCCTGTCTTTTGTTCAGTGCTTTCCCGGGTAAGGGGAGAGTAGCTCTTCGGCTGCATCAGATTCACAACTGTCAATGTCCATGCTAGGTGGGCTAACAACAAATGTAGAATTACTGATGCTAGCATTGGATGTGCTCGTGGAAGCGGAACAACTTGTGTTGTCGACAGGTGAATGTGTAGTACTGCTGGTAGTAGCAGCACTACCGGTAGCAGCAGTACTACCAGTAGAGCTGGTATGTGTCTCTATGGATGCGGGCCTTACTTTCTTTATCAATTTTAGAGCAAACGGAATGAGCAGCAGCTACCGACCGCTAGTGGAATTCCCGCGAGAGAGTAACGGTTAATGTGATTGGATGTTAATTATTTGACTGGGCTACCTGTATTTGACATTGTGTTGTTATTTCGCTGAACACTAGATGGTTTAATTTGATTTTTGGCGAGAAAAAGACCTCACCCAAATGTATAGCCCCATTGGAAAATACCGTTTGAAATCGTTTAAAAAAATAAATATATATATATTTTAAAAATATGAATCACATTTTTATTTGGCGTACCCCCGACGGCATTTCGCGTGTGTACCCGAGTTTGGGAATACCTGTGCTTAGAGGAATGAGCACTGTGCTCAACAATACCTGCTACGGTGGCTGTTAACACATAAAACCATGTTAAACATTAAGACATGACCACTGAAAATTACTAATCAGAACAACTTACTACTTACGCTTGAAAAAAAATGTAACGCAGGTAAGTTGAAGGGACCCTACATCGATATGTTTTCTTCAACAAATATTAATGTTCAAGAAACTTCAGCCATTATAGTTCAATAAACATAATGCAATTTAGTGTAAAAAAGATCCCAAAACACAAAACATTTAAGTATTTACAACTAAAAAAATAATGGTGATGTCACTTTATTACTTTAGGTATTGAACACTGAAATACTATGAGTTGAGTTACTCAAATGGTTCTAGGCAACAGGTTTCTAAACAAAACATTTTTTTTAGCAGAACTAATTACTTTAAATGACTTTTTACAGTGTATGTGTGTTTATCCAGATGCCCTTTGTTCAGATGCCTGTATATGTACATACTGTAGTTATTGTATGAGTATATGTATGTTTCTGTATATTGAGAGTTGTGGCTATAGGATCTCATATATTACCATCCCCCAACTGATCATCTAATAATAGTAGAAGTAATTGCTAGTAGTTTAAATTAGTCCTTTGGGCCCATCTGTCAATCATATGACTCGGCCCCTGTAGTTAGGTACTGAAGACTACAAGGAGGGGAAAGATGGACGACTTTTCTACTTTTACCAGGTAATTTGACACTGTAAGAACAGTCTCAATGGTAGGAACCAGGTACGAACACATTCTCACCTGAGGTTACCTGAGTTGCAGTGAAGAGGACAATGGTAGAATGAGGCAATCAGAAACGGGCTTAGCTTCATAACTGCTGCTTTTGAATGTAACCACCTGCTGTATTGTCTCGTTGTAATGATGGCTCAATATTGATGCCATCTTCAATACTTATATGTCGCCAACATGCTCATCAAAAAAATTCATAACACTGTAGATGTATGGTGCAGATGGTGTGTGTGTGTGTGTGTGTGTGTGTGTGTGTGTGTGTGTGTGTGTGTGTGTGTGTGTGTGTGTGTGTGTGTGTGTGTGTGTGTGTGTGTGTGTGTGTGTGTGTGTGTGTGTGTGTGTGTGTGTGTGTGTGTGTGTGACAGATGGGGGTGAGTGAGTGGGCCAGGACATTGATCTGACCTTGGGCTGGACAGCTGAATGACATTGAACTGAACTATGACATCATTGATTTTGATATAGTTTACAATACACTGAGTGTGTAAAAAAAAAAACACTGTAAGACAATGATTTGATCGCTGTATTTTTAGTAATGGGTAATGACACTGTAATGACATTATTATAATTATCTTTATTATTATTTATATGATTATTGTTGTTATTATTATTATTACAATTATTATTAGTAGTATTATTTTTATAGTTGTAATACATTACAAACAGTTGACTACACATTTAAAAAGGGACCCTATCGTGCATGTATGGACCTTTACTGTGAGCCTATTCCAGTCCCACGATTCTTAAAGACTCCAATTCGTCTCCCTAGCAGCAGGAGAAACCATGACTCCTTCAATTGGCCGGGAGTCAGAGGGAGGGCATATTGTCACTGACGTTAACAAGCGCGTTCACCTTTTACAATCAGAGCCCCGTTTAGCGCGAGCGCTCCCCGGGGCTATGCGATATTTACCGATGAATTATGTATCAGAGCTCGAGATGAAAGGCGACAGCACGAGCCATGAGCATTAGGGCTTCACGCTTCTGAGAGACATGGGAAACGAAACGTTAGAGATATTAGTTGTTTATTTAATCATTTAGGGTTCTCTTGAAAATATGATGAAGTTAAAAGACTTATCACTGTGGGCTATTTGATATTAAATTAAATAGCATTCCAAATTTCACTTAAATTTGAAAGCGTTTGAAAACTTCCATTTTGAGGCCTGTTTAGTTTCTATAGACCAAACTCTTGCAAAGTAGGCTTGGTTCAGGGGCCTGACCTTTTGGCCATGTATTCTTATAGCAGATGGTCATAAGCAATAAGCACAAGATAAACGTTATAAGAACACTGCCTTTTAACATTAACCTTTTGAGGATTCCTTTTTAAAACCACAATCAAATTGCAACATTTAAAGAGAATCAGTATAGGCGCATAAAAAGAAAGGAGAGAGAAATTACGAGTACACGGCTATTATTTTGCGGAACATTTAGCACCTAAACTAGTGAGTAAGGCTGCTACCAATGCAATGACAACTAGACAGTGAAAAGAGCACTGGTAACAATTAGCTTGCTGGGTAATCAAATTCAGACGCTAATCCCAAAAACTCAACCTGTCCCCAAGGACAGAAATGGAAGAGGGAGGAGGGAGGAGGGAGGGGGAGGCGTGGGTGAAGGAAACCAAAAGTAGCGGTTGTATTCACAGACAAGCTGGGTGAATTCGTTCTTGAAAAAGCATTTGAAATATCCTAAAATATTTATTTTCTCTCGAAATTCAAAAAGCTCAAAATGACAGTAAGACATTAAAAATATATTTTGACAGCCCCCCCCCTCCCCCCCCAAAAAACCTAACGCTATAGTCATATCTCTGCTGAAAATTGAAACACCTAGAAAAAAAATTCAGTAAAATAAAGTAGGATGAAGGATATTATTTCTGAGGGAATAGCAGCATGATGTGAGTAGCCTGTAGATGTGTGAGAAGGGGGTTGTTTGAGAGAGAGAGAGAGAGAGAGAGAGAGAGAGAGAGAGAGAGAGAGAGAGAGAGAGAGAGAGAGAGAGAGAGAGAGAGAGAGAGAGAGAGAGAGAGAGAGAGAGAGAGAGAGAGAGAGAGAGATGAGGGGTGCTGCATGTGCCAGAGTTTTTAAATCTCTCTGAGAGGGTTACATTTACCAAACCGTGACAGTCAGGTCCCCAATAATTTATATTCCCAATCCCCTTCCTCACGGCAAGGCCTAGCTAGAACTTCGCCACTTCTAAATCAGTGCAGTCGACCAACAAACATTTATTCTCGTTTAGGCATAATTATTTTGCAAGCATTATTTACAAAATAATTAAAACATGTTTGATATTTCATGGTGGTGAAATATCGGCTAGCCTGTAATTTGGATTTTTGGTTCAAAATGAGTTTAAATAAAATGGAACAAAAACAACTAAACTGATTAAAGCACGAATGACCGAAGCCGACACCTCGTGTAGTGCTCTTCACCCTAATATACCGTGGAGACGAGGTTTATGTGTGTGAAACACTTATTGGCATAATTAATCGTTTGATTGCTCTTCGCGAGTCATGGTCAACTTTGCCACGAATCACAGGGGGATACGTCAATGCGCTCCCGGGGGACACGTCAATGGATCGCTCATCCAGGGCGCGAGCTCTTTTCGGGAGACCTAGGTGATCTTTTTAATGACACTGATAGCAGTGATATAAACTACAATCCTGTATATGATATGTGCTGCGGTGACGACAGTCACAACAAATCCTAAACACATTTAATCAGCCCATTCGCATTTCAGTAGGCCTACGTCGCGTGGAAACGTTCAACATCACTCCCCATCATTTTCCTCGCTTTATTCCATTGGCTGTCAAGGTTATTTAGCAAATCTCCCCCTGGATAAAATGAGCAACACTCGCTCACGTTTTTTCAAAACACGAATACATCACGACGTTGTCATATAATTGGTTTAAACTTACATTTCCATCTCTCATACTATTTCCTTCAAAGTTTAGATAAGGAGCGCCGAAGACGGACGAATCATTAATACCAGGCAAGTGTCAAGTCTGCATAATAGGTTAGAAATACTTTGATCAGTATTGCTCAGTATAAGATTAATATTCTGCTTGCCAGAGTAACATTCTATACAGTTAGGCTATTTCCATTTCATCCATCCACAGATCTGCATTGGTTTATGTCTTTTTTTGTAATCCTTTCCTCTTTTGCATTCTTAAGGCAAACTTTGTGAAAACAGTGCTAGTAATTTCCAAGCATCTCATCTCTATCGTGTATTTACCTCGTTTTCAATAGCATCAAGTGCTCTTTGTGATGGAAATACCTTTGCATGGAGCGATAATTGGGAAGGCGTGTTTAAAAAAAAAAACGTTTTCCACCACTCACCTCTCTGGCCATGCCGGCTGCACTGGAGGCTATAAAGCCACTAGCATAATTGGCTGTGGACGGAGCCAAAAACATTCTGTAACCCTATATTCAACAAGAGGAGGAAATATGATGTTGATTGTGAATAATGTGCACTCTGTCTTGGTTTTATAGTTTGCTGCCTACGGACGTGAACTGTAGAAAGGTCTTGAATTTGCAGTTAAAACATCACGAAAAGTTGTCTGAACAGAATTTTCGAAATAAATTATAAAGATAACAACAACAAAAATTCAAGCTGTTTCAATAGACTATAGCCCTAATGATATAGCCTACCTTATTATTATTAGCCTAGTATTATTATTATTATTATTATTATTGTTAGTATGCGACCTGAATCAGTTTGGGAAAGTGAGTGAGGGTGGGAGCAGGTTGTCTGGCAGTCAGCTGGCTTAATAAACACAATGCCAGCCTTTGTTTTATTTTCGTGACGCAGAAAATTAATCAGCCCGAATGCGGAGCGCGCGGAGTCGCGGCTAGCGTCCTAATCAGGGCAGCGCGTGCCGTCCGGATTATCTCGTTAATTTCTTATAAAAAAAAAACTTGTGTGCAATAATAATTAATTATTGGACAGGGTAATTATTATTGAACGGGTGTGGAGCAACCTGTAGACGGGGTCTGGGTGAAAGAAGTGACAGATTGAGCCCGGTGGCCGTTATATAGGTTATATACACATGAAGTATCCTAGGTTGACTACGTGCACGAGAGGAGGGAACTCAAAGTTGTAACTTCGATTCTACAGATAGGTGCAGAATGATTCTAATGTAGGAAGGAGCCCATAGCCTACAACGAACATTTCCACGATCAACTTAAATGTAACAACTTTGTTAAATGTAGACTATTTGAATAGGCCTATTGTATAGGCCCATTCGTTTCACAAACAAACATTAAATGTATCCTTAGTTATTACGTTGTAATACACTTCACCCTGTGATCTTGTGTTTGCATTTTTGTATTTTGTCGTTTTTTATAGGCCAAAGTCAAAATAGAATTCCAATGGGGTAGCTGGTATTTTAGGGATTAACCGCGTCCGTCGAGCCGACTAGGTGAAACATCTATCGATGTGCCCTTGAGCAAGGCACTTAACCCTAATTGCTCCTGTAGACGCTCTGGTTAAGAGCCTCTGTTAAATGACACAAAAATGAAATGTAGGCCTGTTTGGAATTTTGAATGAAAGTGCTAAAGATCAAGATTAAATGTAGGCCTTGTTCTATGAGTGCTATAAATATGGATACATATTTTCACCGTTGGGCACTATGATATATATATATATATATATATATAATAGTCTAATAGTTAGCCTACTACCCACATAATTAAATTGTGTTTCCACATCACTTCAGGAGGATGCAGCGGTCAAAGATATTGTTTCCAATCTGGAATGGATAGATTGTTGTTTGGTTGCTATTCAAACCAAACAAACAAACTCACCCAATGATTCCTGTATTAACCCTTACATTGTAGGGTACATTAGGTATGGAATTCTATTTAGTAGCGTTTATGTAGAGAAAAATGTAATTTCGTGTAGAACAGTTTTAATGCCAAAGGAAATAGCTCTCTCTCTAATAAGGAGACTCCACCGAATGAGAGAAATATGATCGGTTCTTAATTGCGGTGTTTGTTTAGATTAAGATGAAGTGGTCTTTGCTAATCAACACTCTTCCATAGTCTCACCACCTAAATCTAATTACCGGGAGCTATTAATTACGTGGAAATCGCCCAGGGAGTGTCAATAATGTCAGATGGAATTACAATAATGGAAGAGTTCCCCCAAGTTTCTAGTTATTTTGCTAAATTGCCGTTCACATTTTAATTTTCACCACAAGAGATTTAACCGTTTTAGCAGACAAAGGCCGTATGGATAGAATTAAAGATGCCGTGCTAGTTTCATTGCCTGAAAATGGAGAGCTCTGGGTGTACAGAATTATCTCTTTTGTTTGTCGCCAAAGGCTATTTTGTTATCAGCATTATTTATCTGGTCAACAGCGGGCTTTGTCTTTGCAAATGGCCCCCAATCATGCCGTCTATTCTGGAGACAATTGGCTGATGCTAACATGTGGGTACTATGCTTATAGGCGCCTTGCCTTGTTTGGCCCAATGTGTGTGCGCATTTTAACGAGAATGTTTTGTTATCCGAGAAGGCATGATGAAATTATTGGATGTTTTGGGTGCTGGTGGGTTGTGGTAGTGTTGATTGTGTGTGTGTGTGTGTGTGTGTGTGTGTGTGTGTGTGTGTGTGTGTGTGTGTGTGTGTGTGTGTGTGTGTGTGTGTGTGTGTGTGTGTGTGTGTGTGTGTGTGTGTGTGTGTAAGAGAGAGAGAGAGAGAGAGAGAGAGAACGGTGGCGCAAACGTTTGTCAGACAGACAGAGCATCCTCAGTCCACAAGGACAGCTGGGGGTCTCCGGTCTGCTTTAAGAGCGCTGGGCGTACAGGGCGACGCTCATTTTTTAAATTCACCTCGCTGTGTAAAGTGTGTGTCACAACTCCAACGAAAAACCAAGGACTTATCGTCTAACCAAAACAACATTCTCTCTTTCCTGTCGTGCTCTGTTCAGGTATTGGACAGAATAATTGAGAAGAATCCAACACTTGAGGACTCAACTAAAAGGGTATTTTTCTACGACTTTCTGTTTTCAAAATTCTCTCCAACTTTGCCCTTCGATCGGAGGCGAGAATGATGTCTTATCTGAAACAGCCACCTTATACAGTCAACGGTCTGAGTTTGTCTGCCTCCGGGATGGACCTACTTCATCCGTCTGTCGGCTATCCAGGTGAGGGCATGGAATACTTCACATCTCTTACAAATAACCATTAAATAGTCAAATAACGTGAAATGGCTTATTGCATAGCTTGTCTTTGTGAAATGTCTTGTCTATTTCGAAATGATGATCGATACGCTAAAACAGGCTAAATAAAATAAACCAATGTATAATTTGATTTTTTAAATCATTGGCCTTAAATCAATAATTTCGACTGGCTTTAGAAACATTATCATTTTGCTTAGACCTATAGTGAATGATCTAAACTACCAGGAGATCGTAACTAATTTTCTGATGGTCTTTGTGGGTGTAAATGTAAATTATTACTAGCAATGGTCCTAAACAAACAATAGCCATGTCTTGTAAAACTTATCCAAATTAGGTCTGATCAAAGGAAAACTATTCTCTGTCTGAAATTTCCTCTAAAGCCATAACATGTTTGTATTTGTAGTCTTATAATGAATGTTTACTCTTCCTCATACAGCCACTCCTCGTAAACAGAGGCGCGAGAGGACGACCTTTACGCGTGCTCAGCTGGACATTCTGGAGAACTTGTTCGCCAAGACGCGCTACCCAGACATCTTCATGCGCGAGGAGGTGGCCCTGAAGATCAACCTACCTGAGTCTCGTGTTCAGGTAAGTTCCTGGGCCTTTGCGTAAACACATGCGTCCATCCAGATTCTGAGAGAAGGCCACTCACACAGCTCATTAATTTGGGCTTGAGAAGTCAAGCACCCAGACGCCACTTCAGAGAGTCTTCTCCACTCTATTAATTTGATGGAGTGTTCATCTCCCAGTGAATAGGCCTACCAGTGTTTTCTTTTGCATCCACTGTATAGATAGATGACTGTATTGTAATAAAACATGAAGGAAACGCTATAACATTGTTTTATTTTCATATTTATCCTTCTTTCAGGTATGGTTTAAAAACCGAAGGGCGAAGTGTCGCCAGCAGGCACAGCAGTCACAGAGCGGCGCGCAGAGCAAGACCAGACCCGTCAAGAAGAAAAGTTCCCCCATCAGAGAAGCCAGCTCCGAGAGCGGTGCCAGCGGCCAGTTCACACCGCCCCCCAGCACCTCAATCCCGGCCGTGAGCAGCAGCAGTGCCCCGGTGTCCATCTGGAGCCCGGCCTCCATCTCTCCTCTCTCTGACCCACTCTCTACCTCCTCCTCCTCTTGTATGCAACGGTCCTACCCGATGACCTACACCCAGGCGTCCGGATACAGCCAAGGCTACACCGGATCCTCATCGTATTTCAGCGGGATGGACTGTGGGTCTTACTTGGCGCCTATGCACCACCAGCTCTCCGCGGCGGGCTCCACAATGAGCCCCATGGGCAGCAACGGGGTATCCAGCCACCTGAGCCCGGCTTCTTCCCTCTCCACGCAGGGGTATGGGGCAGCGGGACTGGGCTTCAGCGGTCCCACAGACTGCCTGGATTACAAAGACCAGGCCGCGGCCTGGAAACTCAACTTCAACGCGGATTGTTTGGATTACAAAGACCAGTCGTCGTGGAAATTTCAGGTGTTGTGAGAAGAATGAGTGAATTACATGATCTTTTCACAATGTGGTGAAATAAAGGCCAGTCAATCCGGTGGGCCCAGGTTGGCAGTGAATGAGTCGCCGAAAGGGAACGTTTTCCAACGGCTGGGCCTTAGTGTCTGTCAAACTATTACCCCAGCAGCAGCAGTGTGAGAGGAGGGGAGCTGCCGCTCTGTCTGTCTGACTGCGTCACACCTGTTGGGTTAATTTATTGAAAATTCAGAGTGAACTCTGTTTAACTTTGATCAAGGACATGGAACAAAATTGTTACCCAAGAAGAAAATGATCAAGAGAAGTTCCAAACCTTGGTTAAGCGCGTGGAATTGGTCAGCTTTCCATAAGCTTCTTACGACTCCCCGACCCTCTCCTCTTGGTTGGCAAGCTAAAGGGGCCCTTTGATCAAAGCATTGTGCGTGCGTGCGTATGTGTGTGTGTACCAGCACGTCTCTGTGCGCGCGCCTTTGAGGCGAACCTGGATGCACTATTTAATTTATGAAAAATGCTTATTAAACGCTAGTTCCAAGAGACAATCAACCAGTATTCGTGTGCTCATAAATG
Source organism: Salvelinus alpinus (assembly GCF_045679555.1). Lineage (NCBI taxonomy): Eukaryota > Metazoa > Chordata > Actinopteri > Salmoniformes > Salmonidae > Salvelinus > Salvelinus alpinus. The sequence goes on along the minus strand of NC_092112.1, from coordinate 42,242,516 downwards.
ATAAATGTCCCACTACGTGTTTTTAATTTTCTCTATCTTTGTTAGCTTTTTGAGACTGTGATTCCTTGTATACAATTCTGAGTTTCCCATCTGCGATCACCCAGCTGTGAATGGATAAAAAAAAAATGTCCAAGTGTTTCAAATGATAAGTTATTATGATGAAATATTAGTTGAAATAGGGAGTTCTCAAACAGTGTGAGTGGCGGAGTCAATGAACAGCAACGTTGCCTGAAACATCAATGACCAAATACAGCTCAAGGTTGTTATGCCAAACTGCCAAGCACACAAATAAAGAACGTTTGAACTGATCCCGTGTCGCCTGTTTAACTTCATAAGAACATGTACATTTTGTAAGCCTCGATGTTGTTACTTTTTCTGTCAACGCAACATTTGAGTTTCAGTGAAAATAATGCATATTACATAAAACATGATGCACATTTCAACAATGTTATTTTAATTCAGACCAAGCATATTTTCGGAGCACACACACACAGACACACAATTTAAAGTGTCAGTAGCAGGAATGCGCAGTATGGGAAAGCTATGCTAATCCCGTTTTCCGGGAGGATAATCCAACATTTCACTGACGGGCCTTGTTTGGTTCAGAGGGCAGCTAACCACTGTCCAGTTCACACGGAGCGGCTTTCCAAAAAGCCCCTAATCACTAACCAACATTCACATTCCCACTAAATTGTCTGCTAAAACGCACTACGTTTTTAAAGCTTTGCAAAAGTCCCGCCTTGGATGTCAGCAAATCAGGCGAGGAAAACGCACATTTTCCCAACTGAAAATAGGCTTTATGTGTTTGTCAGAATTGTAGCTATTACATTCACCACATATATAAATAATAATAATAATGCAGTATAAAAACACTTTAGGCTATTAGGCCTACATTTTCATATTAGACACGTCCTGTTAAAATCAAACTCAGACTGGCATTTTGTTATTGGTTATAAAAACGAAAGTGTCCGCTTGGCTAAGGTCTTTCAGAAGGGAGGAGAAAACAAACACAGTATTAAACCATGCATTCTGGAGTTGTATGACCCATGTCAATGTCACTCTATGCTGTTGCTGGTTTGAAATGTTTTGTTGTCAGTTTGAACTTGAATTAGCACCAATTGGACAGGGGCAATTCTCTTTCCCACGAGGTTAGAAAGGCCGAATTGGTGGCGTTAGCAGCTTGAGCAAAAACAAGATATCTGAGAGAAATATGAGAACATATTTTCTGCTGCAATTATGTATTTCTTTAGAAAAGGGAAATTGACCTTTTTTACATTATTTTTGTAGATAACTATAAAATCTCAATGTAGGCCTACAACGGGGACAAATGTGTTATTGGTCTAAATCCACAAATGGACAGAAGATAACACGAATTCGTCTATAATCATAGCATGCATTGGTCAGTAAAAAGGCAACACCAACAAAGGTATCGATTTCACAGCATTATTTCTGCATGAACACGCCATGATGATAGATCAATATATTGTATAATTAACAAAATGAGTATATGCCTATCAAACGGGAAATACTAATTGAAATGCATTTCATTTCAATTCAATCCAAAACATCAGACGTATTGCACATCCAGGACATGTGTGCGTGTGCGTTTACACAGGTAGCCCAATTATTGGCAAAAGAGCTAGGAAATTCTTCAGAATTGGGATGCTTGTGCTGTCATGACTTGTTGAAGCCAATTAGCTACTTATTGAAAGCAGGAGAGACAATGCAGTCAACATCAATCAATACCAGTAGGCCTAATCAATTTAAAAAATTTATTTCTGTTATTTTGCCAGGTAAGTTGACTGAGAACACGTTCTCATTTACAGCAACGACCTAGGGAATAGTTACAGGGGAGAGGAGGGGGATGAATGAGCCAATCGTAAACTGAGGATTATTAGGTGACCGTGATGGTTTGAGGGCCAGTTTGGGAATTTAGCCAGGACACCGGGGTTAACACCCATTCTCTTACAATAAGTGCCATGGGATCTTTAATGACCTCAGAGAGTCAGGACACCCGTTTAACGTCCCATCCGAAAGACAGCACCCTACACAGAGCAGTGTCCCCAATCACTGCCCTGGGGCATTGGGATATATTTTAGACCAGAGGAAAGAGTGCCTCCTACTGGCCCTCCAACACCACTTCCAGCAGCATCTGGTCTCCCATCCAGGGATTGACCAGGACCAACCCTGCTTAGCTTCAGAAGCAAGTCAGCAGTGGTATGCAGGGTGGTCAATGGCCCAAGTCTGTTGATCAAATTGTTTGCACTGTGTCTAGAAAATTCAATACTAGTTTAGTATTGTAGAAGGTGGCAGGTGGATTATGTATGTGGAAGATTTGTCATTTGAGAAATATCCCAAAATGATAAATATTGTCAGGTGCTGCTGAGATTATTAAATGTTAGGCTAACATCCTATTTCTGAGTCACTCATCAGGAAATGTAGGCTATCCAAACAATTTGAAAATGTATAGTCCAGCAGGTTAGAATTAACTGAATGTTGAACTTGCGAGACTACTGTCAAGATTAGTAGACAGCAGAATGAACAGCTTTGATTATAATGAAAAAGGATCAAACTAATTGTCAATGCTATAAATCATAAATATAATTGTAGAATTATTCCAATAGAATGATCAATCTTTTTTTGTCATGTTACTACGCCATATGTTTTTGCAGGAATCAATTTGGCTAGGCCTACTATATCCGAAAAATATTAAAAACCATATGTCAACAATGAAACAATATCAACAATACATCTCAGAAATAACATCGGATTTATTTGATGTTTTAAAAGCGTGTAGCTAAGCTAGCAAGTCACTTCCTTTGACCAGGAAGAGGGACCTAATTCCGGCAAAATGCCATTCCTAGGCTTTCGGTTTTAATTAAGCTCCACGCGGCATGAATGGACATATGGGTCCGGCAGACGCTTCATTAATCCCCTCATCGCATTTGTGGATGGTAATAAAGGGCCTCGCACTCAGAGTTTAAAACCCTGCCTTGGCCCTGGTCACTGCTGCAGAGTGAGGACCTGGCCCTCGTTTCCCAGAGCCTTCGTACCGTTAAGATAATTGTTAGAACCATATTACAATGTATCTTCAGTAGCCGATCTGTTTCCCAGAGCCTTTTTACTCACGTTGCTCTTAAAAACCTTTGCACAGCTGAGAGATCCACAGCCAAATTGCATTGTTAGATGTTTCGCCCTTCCGCGTCACTTTATTCACAAAAGATGTCTGCTAAACATAGAATCAAGATGTTTAGGTTAGGTATGTCTCTGACCGCAGATAACATCAGAACGAAGTAGACTACAAATACAAAGTTGCGATTTGCAATTGTTACAAATAAGTGAAATATAAAAACGATGCGTCAAATTAAAACCGAGATGACTACATTAAAGATAAATAACCTACATGGGCCTGTAAGTGTACAAAACATTAGGAACACCTGCTCTTTCCGTGACAGACTGACCAGGTGAATCCGGATGAAAGCTATGTATAAGGGCACAAGGCGAGACCCAAGTGTAGACACAGGAGGCAGATGGTAGATCTCCGATATTTATTATAACAAAGGGAGTAGGCAAAATGCAGGTCAGGCGAGAGTTCATAAACCAGGTCAGACACCAAACAGTACCAGACACTAGGCAGTCTCAAGGTCAGGCAGGGGTCAGAAACCAGATCGGAGTCCAAAAACAGTACAAGGGGATAAGCAGGCTGGTATTCAGAACAGGCCGAGTGGTCAGGCAGGCGGGTTCAGAGTCAGGACACGCAAGGATCGAAACCAGGAGGACTCAAAACAAACAGCGTCTGGGGGGGGAAACAGGAGCAAGGAAAACCACTGGTTGACTTGGCAAACAAGACAAACTGGCACAGAGAGACAGAAAACACAGGGATATATACACCGGGATAATAAGCGACACCTGGAGGGGGTGGAGACAATCACAAGGACAGGTGAACCAGATCAGGGTGTGACACTATGATCCCTTATTACATCCACTTCAATCAGTGTAGATGAAGTGGGGGCAACCTGGTCTCGGAGCATTTTATATTATTCTGTAGGCTATGTATATCCGAGACACTCCATTTAGTATGTTAGCTAGGTTAAGTTTGGGAGTGAGGTTAAAGGGTTAAGGTTAGGGTCAGGGTTAGCTAACATGCTAAGTAGTTGAAAAGTTGCTAATTTGCTTAAATTTGTGATGAGATTCAAACTCGCAGGCTTTGGGTTGCTAGACGTTCACGTTATACGCCAACCCATCCACCTCGACCAACCACCCTCGTTTAGTTTTTGCATTAAGTAACCATCTGTCTCATGTAACCATACCAAATGTAACATATCATATCATTGAACAAAAATATAAACTCAACATGTAAAGTGTTGGTCCTGTGTCAGGAGCTGAAATAAAAAATCCCAGGAATTTTCATACACACAAAAAGCTTTATTTCTTTCAAATTTTGTGCACGAATTTGTTACTGTTACTGAGCATTTCTCCTTGGCCAAGATAATCAATCCACCTGACAGGTGTGGCATATCAAGAAGCTGATTAAACAGCATGGTCATTACACAGGTACACCTTGTGCTGGGGACAATAAAAGGCCACTTTAAAATGTGCAGTTTTGTCTCGCAACACAATGCCTCAGATGTCTTACATTTTGAGGGAGCATGCAATTGGCATGCTGACTGCAGGAATGTCCATCAGAGCTGTTGCCAGATCATTTAATGTTAATTTTTCTACCATAAACTGCCTCCAACGTCGCCAGCCCAAGACCAAATCTGGCTTCTTCCACTGCGGGATCGTCTGAGGGGTGGTGGGAGGGGGTGCTGAGGAGTATTTCTGTCCGTATTTCATGGGAACATATTGAAGCAAAAATTACAGACAGTAGCCTAGTGACAAAATAAAACACAATATGATTTTAATATGATTGAAATATACAGTACCAGTCAAAAGTTTGGACACACCTACTCATTCCAGGGTTTTTCAATTTTTTCACAATTTTTTTTACATTGTAGAATAATAGTGAAGACAACAAAACTATGAAATAACACATATGGAATCCTGTAGTAACCAAAAAAGTGTTAAACAAATAAGAATATGTTGTATATTTGGGGTTCTTCAAAGTAGCCACACTTTGCTTTGATGACAGCTTTGCACACTCTTGGCATTCTCTCAAACAACTACCTCTTCCCCTACTGTATTTATTTATTTAGCTCCTTAGCAACCCAGTATTTCTACTTTGCACACTCATCTACTGTCAAATCTACCATTCCAGTGTTTTAATTGCTATATTGTATTTACTTCGCCACCATGGCCTATTTATTGCCTTCACCTCCCTTATCTCACCTCATTTGCTCACATTGTGTATAGCCTTATTTTTCTACTGTATTATTGACTGTATGTTTGTTTTACTCCATGTGTAACTCTGTGTTGTTATACGTGTCGAACTGCTTTGCTTTATCTTGGTCAGGTCGCAGTTGTAAATGAGAACATGTTCTCAACTTGCCTACCTGGTTAAATAAAGGTGAAATAAAAATAATAAAAAATGTGGTAATACACTATCTCTCTAGGAGCTGATCCGTCGTCAGTATTGTGGAATAATTATATCACTAAGATTTTAATGGAGAGGACTGATCCGAGAGCAGTATTGCATTTCTTTAGATTCTATAAGGGCACAAGGCCAGACCCAGATGCAGACACGGGAGGCAGATGGTTTGAGTCTTTGATATTTTTGATATTCCAAAACGGTAGGCAAGAGAATGGTCGTGGACAGGCAAAAGCTCACAACCAGTTTAGAATCCAGGAGGTACAGTGTGGTAGGCAGGCAGAATGGTCAGGCAGGCAGGTACAGAGTCCAGAAACAGGCAAGGGTCAAAACTGGGAGGATTAGCAAAAGAGAATAGAAAAAGAGGGAGCACGGGGAAAAACACACTGGTTGACTTGAACGGACAAGACGAACTGGCACAGGGAGACAGGAAACACAGGGATAAATACACCGGGGAAAATAAGCGACACCTGCAGGTGGTGGAGACAATCACAAAGACAGGTGAAACAGATCAGGGAGTGACAGATTCTGTCAGTAGCAACACATGGTCTAACCAACGACGCACTTAGCTAACGTTCTCTCTACGTGCTTGCTTGGGAAACACTCATAAATAACGAGGCAACTGGTACAATCATCGTAATGCTTAAATTGCATCTCAACTGGGAAACGAGATCCAACTCTCTTGGCTGGCCCAACGGCCCTCGAGAACCAAAATAGGGCTTCCCCTCAGCGACATCAAGCAGCCGGGCACTTAGCCGCGCGCCCAGGGAATTTTACACGCATTGCAATGAAAGAAAATAGGCTATGATAGGAAGCTTGCATAAGTGCCACCACCCCAGGAAATGTCAACACTTTTATGGGTTTTGTGACTTTGAGCATTTTTTCATGGTTTGACAATAAAAATGTGAAAAAACTCAGTCCTTATATTTTTCGATTTTCTGCTGCAGTGATATTCACCCATGCAGTAAAAAAGGCTACTATGGTTTAGGAATATTCTGACAGTTGATATCGGAATTGGGAAAAGTAGTAGCCTAGTTTCTCCCATGTGAGTTATCAATATTAAATCAATCATTGATAATCAATGATCATCAGCATTTAGTTTTGTATAGCCACCCCCTCCCCCATAAACCATAATATTGTAACATCATTTTTAATTAGAAATCTACCAGTTCCCATTCATGCAGCAAACGCAGGTGTCTACAATAACACTGTTAAAACATGTATACAAGTGTTGTTTTATATAGAATAGAACCTCTTTAAAAAATAAATGAACAGCCTTGTTGTTTGTGAGAACTAAACTAAAGACTATTGTGTATTGTTATGCAGAAGCATGTTGTCCTACATTCCCAGGGATACAGGCAGTGACAGCATCACATCAACATACATAATTCATCTACATCAACAAACATGGAATCTAATTTGACTTCATGAAACAATAGTGTCTCTGTGTTGTATAAGGGACGTACTATTTGACGGTTGGGGAATATGGTAAATGGTTAATAATCATGATACAGGCAACACACACAGACAGACAGACAGACAGACAGACAGACAGACAGACAGACAGAGACGCAAGCACACACTCATGCGATTCAATGCATATTTTAGTGTGGTGTTTTAATGTGACAGAATGTGACATGATGCTTTAATAAGACAAAGTGCAAAATAGGTGAAGAATGAATGGTTGGTTAGGTTGGTTATAATTAAGGGTGAAGGAAATGCCTTTTACATTACACATTCATTGATGAAGTATCTTAATATGTGTGACATAACAAGGTACTATACATCATCTGTAGTATAAGAGACTGATCAATTGTCATATTTGAGTGTGACATGACTGAAACTACAATTCCATGGCCCCATAACAAAGTTCAACCAACAGGTAGGATAGGCTATACACACAAAACCCACTCATTGTTTGGTTTGATTGGCACTACAGGGGAGTTCCTCAGTCACGTTTTCTCCCCTTGACTGTGACTTGGTTCTGATCCATTACTGTAAATGGAATATTGCTGCACATTCTGTAAGGGTCCGAGAGTTCCAAAAGGCACTTCCTCAGTGCAGTTCCAATTATAGCAGTGTACACCTTCTGTTGGTGCTATTTCAGGCAACCTAGAGCCAACAATACTCAGGGGTTGTCCAAGGATGCACGTGTGACCATTCTCATGTCATACTAATGTTAGGTGTAAAAAATGAAAACAATATTTTATGTCAAACTGATGCTTGTTTTCAATAAGCCTTTGTGTTCGTCTGTGGTGATTTTGGAGACACTTTTTACATGAGAGAAGGAATATTCTAATCTTAGTGAATAGATTTTCTTGGAAATATAATAAAATATACTCAAGAATGGCATGTCTTTCTCTCAATTCTTAGAAAACGTTATGGTAATCTGTACATAAATCTCCCCAATAACAATTAACTTTATATAAGTAAATAGTGTATAAGTGTAGATAATGATGACCGCAAATTTAGTTGTTTGAGTTTAGAATTAGGTTTGCATGGCTTTTTTAACCATATTGATGGGGTTACAAATGGCAGCCAAATATATCAACATTGTCTTCTTTATTCCAGAGAGAAAAAAACTCACAAAGCTGAAAGCTGATTACAGGTTTTTAATATTCTGACATATGTAAAAATATATATATAAAAAAAAAAGACATTTGAGTATCAGAAGGGCTTTCTGCATGTTAATTCCTAGTTATTATTTCAAATGCAGCGTCCATTTAGCTTGGAGACCTTCCAACGTGGATTATACAGACAGACTGCAGTACAACCAGCCAACAGAACACCCCAGTCTTTATACAAACGCACCATTAGTGTTAAAAAAAAATTCGCAAATCTCCTTAAGAGCAAAATGGAGATGCTCTAATAACAGATTACATGCATCTAATGGCACAATTTGCAAGCCTTTATAAGCTTTTCATGAGGCTAAAAGCATTTGGAATGGAATTTGAAAAGGCTGATAGACTGGTGGTGTGTTGTCAGGCACACTGTCCCTAGAAGGGGTGGAACATCTCTCTATGGTGACTGGGACATGTGATGGAACCTCTTTGGCCCACCGGTCAGGTGTTTGAGTGTGATGATGTCACTTATAATACAACAGGATGTCACCTGACTCAGTTGAGAGTGGGCTGTGTCTCAAATGGCATCATATTCTCTTTAGGGCCCTGGTTAAAAGTAGTTCACTATATCAAGAATAGGTTGCCATTTGGAATGCAATCAGAGAGAAAGAGACAGCAAGAGATGGAAAAATTGAGCGAGTCGTAAACAGTTTATTTGTTCACACAGCAGTTTCTTTGTTCACACAACTACAATGAGTGCTAAGAGACAGCGAGAAGACAGAAGTCAGGAGGCCCTTGACTCTGACTAGTGTTTGTATCATTATGGGTACACTGTAAAAGGGTTTCAGAGAATTTTACAGTAACTTACTGCCTCAGTGGCAAGTAAAATTCTGTATTTCATATTACAGTATACCTATTGTAATATAAATACTGTATCAAGGCAAGTACTGTGTAATGACAAAAAGTATAATACCGTAAAACTGACTGTATTATACTGTAAAAAAAAAAAAGTAAACGCTACCATAATCGGAATGAATGAATTCAATTCATTTAGGAGGGGTTTGTATTTCACAGTATTTTACCGTAATTACAAGGGATTGGTGCAAGCAGGTTGGCTGCTAAGTAAAGTATTTACACAGTAAAGCATATTAATGAATATTTGGTGTTTTAAATCACTTGTACTTCTAGAGGCCTTAACAGAATCCTTGGTAAATACTCAACTTAAATACATAACAGCAGTCAGGTTTCAGAGCAGGTCATAGCACCATTTTTGCTACTTCTTTGGTTTTAATTACGTTCTTAATTGTTTGGATAAGAAGTGTGGCCCTTTTTTTTGACCTGTCTAAAGCATTCGACACTGTGGATCACTTATTACTTATTAAGAGGCTTTCATCATTTTGCCTGGACCAGGCTGCGTGTAGCTGGTTAGACAATTATTTAAAGGACAGAACAGTGTGTATTTACTGATGGTGTTAAATCAGGTTTTCTGAACATAACAATGGGTGTCCCACAGGGATCGATTCTTGGTCATTTTTTTCACTATTTACATGAACAATATTGGTTTATCTGTACAATTTTTTTTATTTTACCTCTATGCAGATGACACTTTGATATATGCTATTGTCCCACAGCTGACCAGGCTCTGTCAGAGCTTCAATCTGTCTTTATTGCCCAGCAGAAATCCTTTGTTGAAATTAAATTGGTACTTAATACTGCATGTAAAACCAAGTATATGTTATTTTCCAAATCACATAAAAATGTATCTGATGATTTATGCATACATACTATGGACGGTGCCCTCATTGATCGTGTCCCCGCATATAAATATCTGGGCATCGGGCTTGACGAAAAGCTATCTTTCATAAAGCATGTTGATGAGTTAGTTAAGAAATTAAGAATTGAAATAGGCTTCTTCTATAGGAACGAGTCCTATCTTTCATTAAATAGCAGAAAACAAATGATTCAGTCAACATTCATTCTGGTTATAGACTATGGCCATATTGTCTATATGAATGCAGCTGCCAATATATTGAAGCCATTGGACATGGTTTATCATTTTTTTATCTTTATTTAACTAGGTAAGTCAGTTAAGAACAAATTCTTATTTACAATGACGACCTACACCGACCAAACCCTCCCCTAACCCGGACGACACTGGGCCAATTGTGTGCCGCCCTATGGTACTCGCGGTTGTGATACAGCCCGGGATCGAACCAGGGTCTGTAGTGACGCCTCTAGCACTGAGATGCAGTGCCTTAGACCGCTGCGCAACTCGGGAGTCCATTGTGTTTTGTTATGGGTGATAGGTTCATTACACATCATTTAATTCTGTATCACAATGTGGGCTGGTCCTCTTTGAAGTCTTGTAGATCGTTGCATTCTTTCCCTGCCCACAACGTTTTCCCACAACGCACCATCATTTACAGTACGCCGCAGTAAAATGTTTCAGAGTATTTTACTGTTGATAATGCTGTGTAGATGCCATTTTGATCAGTGTCTAAGGGCCAAAAACTCTGTTTGAATCATTCTCCAGAGTGAGGGTTAGTGGTCAGGGGGCCACCACAGCTGTCAGCTACCACCCGTCTCCTGGCGTCCTAGCTAACTACTGTAAGACTGAATCAGACAGCACAGGGACGTGGGGTCTCATCCACCTCAGTACTGTAATGTCCCCCATCCACTAGATATGTTCCAATCAACCTCTGTTTTACATAGCATCCCTCTCTATACTGGACAACTGGGACCATCTCACCCTGAGTCCACAAAGAGACACAAAGGGACATCTCATTCCAAACCTAACTGGTCACAATGATGACCTGTACACCATCTCTCAGCTTGCATCAATGATTCTAGATTTTTGAACACTCTACCAGAACACTATAGCTTTCATCAGTCAAGGCCACCTGACCAGTCTGGTTCATATAGGCTGTATGAAGAGCAGATGGAGAGGTAGTACAAGAGGATGCTAGTTTGTTGACAGATGCCCCCCCCGGAGGCATGTGTGGCTGTGTGGATACACGCAAGGAAATGGGAAAGGGGGCGGGGGTAATAGTGTGTATATCTGTTTGTGTGTATGAACGTATGTGTGTTTTTGTGACCAGTCCCTCTCTCAAGGCTAGGGAAGGATTTGTGTTTGTGTGTGTGTATGTGTATGTGTGTATTAGGGGAGGCATGAGGAGCCCCGCGGACGCCACACGCCTGGCCACCTGCTCGTGGATTAGGGAGCATGTGGATTACACGCGTCACAATGGAGACACACTAACACAAATACACCACACACCACCCGCACAACAAAGGACACACAGCACCGCCTGTCAACATGACCCCAAAACAACTATAGCTTTGAGCATTGTCCTTAGTTTTAAATAAGGAGACAATTCACTGGTCTATTGTGTTGAACTGGAGAGAAGATTCTTGAGTACATAAGTACAACAATAGCATATACTGCCAATGTTTGACATTAGTTACTGTGGGGGAGAGTGGGGTAAGCTGAGCGGAATGGATAGTTGACAAATATTTATGGAAGAGGTCATCATTTCATGGAGTCTGTGAAGGAAGAAACCACATGGAGGAAGTGGGAACAAGTTCACCAAGGTGTTTTTTAGTGGTTTCATGATGCTTGCATCTAAAACAAAGTAGATCATTTTAAGATTGTTCTATACATCAGTTGGGGTCTCTGTATGAGGTCCTAATATGTTTATCCTTGTTGCTATGTGGGATGATATAGTAAAAATGTTTGCCTTGAGCCAGTGGCCATGTGGTAAGTCGAGCCAATCGTTGAGCAATGTAAATGTTTTCTTCCCAGGTGTAATGCAAGGCATTATCTCTGGGATATGAGGTAACAACAGGGCCTGGCCTATGTTCACAGTGTTAAAAAAAAGTACAAAGCGTTTGTTAGGTGTTAAGCCTGTGTTAAAAGATGCTTGAAGGTAGACTCAGCGATATGACGTACATACAGGAAGTAAACAGCATAGTGGGTCAACTTTCGCAACAACTAAGAGTGTTGAAGCGTGAGGCCCAACTTCTCCGCTGTTTTGGCGCCCTGGCTACCACGCTGTGAACAGCGTAAAGTGACCCTGTGCACATGCGCCGATACTGTGTTTGACTGTGTGAGAGACAAAGTCTTGCATCTCGCTCGTCTCAATATCTGCGGTGTTGCTCGTGGCAATGTCATTTTGCCGAGTCTACCATTAAAATGATTTGAAGACCAAAAAAGTGTTTGTGATTGTGTTGAATTGTGTTTGGGAAATAAAGATAGACATGGTTTTAAAAAGGTAGTGGTAATATTTAATTGACGACAGAAATTTGTAGGCGGCATAACTTACCCTGTCCCGCGGCTCAACTTAGCCCATACCCAGGGTAAGTTGTGCCGATAGACCACGCTTTTTGGACAAGCTATGTTTTCAAATCTGTAACGTTCATATGAATTCTGATTATTTCCACAACAACCTGAAATATATGTACATACCTTGTTAGAAAGAATGCTATATTTCCCTTGACAGAGTGATGCTGAATGTAGAAACAATCGCTCAACTTACCACTCTCCCCTATGTATGTGTTGACCCAATGTCTTTGTGTACGGATAGCACTTGTGGATTGTATTCAATATCATGACGTTTTAACTATTTAGACGATAATTTACAGTTCATAGTAACCATGTGAGATGTGGCTAACATGAGTGCGTATGTTTTGTTTGTACTGCGTGTGTGTTTTTGTATTCCTGTGTTTGCACTTGCGTCATGTTTTTATCCTATACGATCTGGTATATTATCTGCGAGAGAGTGGGATTGTGTTTGTGGGAGCATGTTTTGCCACGCGGGGAGGGAGGAGAGGACTTACTCTGACCCACTACAACTCCGCTGCCTCCGGTGGCCTAGTTTAACCAACAACAACACACTGTGACGTCACCATCCTGGAACCAACAGGCTAGTGGGACCCAGGAAAAGAGGGTCAAGTGAAGAAATAAACTCAACAACAATAGTAAAAAGACAACAACAACCATACAATATGCAGCAATGACAAGTGATTTGAACAACACCTTTGATCGGCCATGTACAGTACGTCGATCCTACAGAGCACTTGTTATGGACAATGAGTAGGCCTAGCTAGCCTACTGTGATGTGGTGTCCCTCGTGCTCCACTATCATGTAATGACAAGGGTCGTCCTAACCTCATCCCATGCCCACCCAGGATGTCCTCCATGGGCATCTCTGTGGCGATGAGAGGTCTGGAGACCAGAGATGACAAGAAAGCAGTGATGCATGTGGCTCTTCACTCAGTAGACAGACATTTATTTATATATATATATATAAACAGTTTTATGTGAGAATAAGCATTGGTCTGAAGCCCCCCAAAAAAGAAAATTCACGTGAGCACCACAATGCCTGTTCCACCAATGCTCTACCAATGTTTTCCATCACACAGCTTTGACCGACTACAGTAGCTATGTTGGTATGGTACTTCACACTATGTGTAGGCAGGTTGCTTAGGATTCAAATACTTTCAAACAGCCTAGTTCATACTCTTAGAGGAGGTGCTTCCACGATAATGTGATTTGTACCACATACAAGGTAAAGTATTGGATTCTTCACGCACCACAGTAAGACATAATGCCATTACGCTACCTTTCCAAGCTTTTTTTATTAAATGAAAGCAAGCTTTGTTTTTCATACTTACGAGAACATCAGGCTTGATTGAGCTGTTTTGTCTTGTAGTAATGTGGTGCATGCCTGTATTTGCTTCAACCTTTATTTTAGCAATACACGTCAGTAGGTTCCCAACATAACAGCAAGTGGTGGTGTGTTGCACACAGTCGCTCAGATAGAGCATGTCTGCATTACTGATTGCTGTAACTGTTAGCTTACCTGTGTGATATTGAATTAAACTCAGAACCTATTGTGTTTCAAACATGGTCCTATTTTATCAATTGCCGTGCTGATCAATGGACAGTTCATTACCTCTGTCAAAATAATGTGTAGCTTAAAGTAATGTTTGTACTTGTTTATTTTTGCAATAAAGATGGTGACGCAACAATAACACACATTTACAGTAGGCCTAATATCTAAAAATACATACAGCCAAATTACACTCTGTGTACAAACCATTAAGGACACCGCCTTAATATTAAGTAACAAGGTGTTGAAAGCGTTCCACAGGGATGCTGGCCTGTGTTGATGCCAATGCTTCCCACAGTGTCAAGTTGACTCGATATCCTTTGGGTGGTGGACCATTCTTGATACACACTGGAAACTGTTGAACGTGAAAAACCCAGCAGCATTGCAGTTCTTGACACAAACCAGTGCGCCTGGCACCTACAACCATACCCCGTTCAAAGGCACTTAAATATTTGTCTTGCCGATTCACCCTCTTGCCCTATCCATTTCTCAATTGTTTCATGGCTTAAATATCCTTCTTTGCCCCGTCTCCTCCCCTTCATCTACACTGATTGAAGTAAATTTAACAAGTGACATTTATAAGGGATCATAGCTTTCACCTGGTTTCACTCAGTCAGTCTGTCATGGAAAGAGCAGGTGTCCTTAATGTTTTGTACAATCAATATGTATATATATATACGTATATATATATATATATATATAATTTGAATAGCAGGACACTGTAAAGTCCATTATCCCTCTGAAGAGTATGAATTTGTCACACCCTGATTGGTTTCACCAGTCTTGTGATTGTCTCCACCCCCTCCAGGTGTTGCTTATTATCCCTGGTGTCTTGTATTCAACCAGCGGTTTTCCCGTACACCTGCTTCTATTCTCTTTTGCTAGTCCTCCTGGTTTTTGACCCTTGCCTGTTTTCTGGACTCCGTACCTGCCTGCCTGCCCTGACCTTAAACCTGCCTGCCACTCTGTACCTCCTGGACTCTGAACTGGTTTTGACCTTTTGCCTGTCCATGACCATTCTCTTGCCTACCCCTTTTGGATTGTTTAATAAATATCAAGACTCAAACTATCTGCCTCCCGTGTCTGCATCTGGGTCTTGCCTTGTGCCCTTATAGAATTAGTCTGTTTGAGAAGGTTTGAATCCTAAACAACCTGCCTACACATACTTTGAAGAACAAATACCAACTTAGCTACTGTAGTAGGTCAAAGCTATGTACTGGAAAACCTTGGTAGAGCATGGGTGGAATAGGCGTTGTGGAGCTCATGTGAATGCCCTTTCTTTTTCGGCTTCAGACCAACACCTATGCTCACTTAACTGTTTTTAATATCCATGGTTTTTACACCGGAAGGTGATGATGCAATATTATTATACAGCAAAAGTAAAAACTTGATAAATGGCAATTGAAATAATGTAGTTAGTATTTAATATTAACAGCTGATTTTTTTTCCAGAGGGAAATGAAAAACAAGAAACCCATTTAAGTCAATATAGAGTAAACTGGAAATGTTTTCCCTGATCTCTCAAGACAATCGAGCAAGCTCCTGGAAAATACACAAATAATCGTGTACGCATGAACTATTTACAAGAAAATTTACCTTATAGTTTACTGAAGTAAGGCCTAGTACTACATTACCGGTAAACAAAAGTGAGTTATCACTAAACATAACATTTACAACCAAATTTACATTCATCGGATATAGTCAACTTTGTAAATACTATTCAGGGATGGCCACAATTTCTTTTGACAAGCTACAGGTTTAAGCCGGCTTTTCTGTTCAAGCCCAGTTCTACCACACCTGATTCTACTACTCATGGTCTCGGTGAACAGCTGAGTTGTAGAATCCGGTGTGGCAGCACTGGGATTGAACGGAGAACCCTGCATAACACTGTGGATCATCAAGAGTAATTGATACAAACACTGCAACAAATGACAAACTGCTGAGAAACACCCTTAAAATACAGTCATTAGAAAAGTACAAAATTCTTAAGAAAACTATAGACATATTTACATATTGTAATTGGATAGGTGCTCTAAATCCTTGAATACAAAACTTCAGCAACTCCAGTAAAAGAGCACATGTCTTAATTTATAAATATTAAAACTGGTGGGACTGGGAGTACTCACAGATTTGGAACAGAACATACATCTTAAGTATTGATAGTGTGCTAAGTACTGCGTGCATTTGAATTGGCATAAGTAAATTGTCAGTTCCACATGGGCTAGCTTGCATTTCTCTGTGACAGGTGTATGCCACAATCCGCCACTCCGCCATAAAGCACTGTGTCCCTGGGCAGTACTGTTTGGATGGCGTGCATCTCACGGATGAGGGCAATGACCTCTTTCTTCCTTGAGAGTCTCAGATGGTCTCTCCACTGTTCTAGCAATACGCACACAGTAGTACACCCCACCACACTCACTGCCACTTGCATGTCACTCCACAAACCCAAAGGCTCTTTTAATAAGAGCCACCTAATAAATTATAGACTTAGTTCTAACCAAGTTTGGGATGGTGTTTTCTTTTGAATGCGCACAGGGTCGGTTGCGCCAGCAAGCAATAATGTTGTTTTAACTGTGTACACGTGCTACTTATGTGGATGACAAATTCGGATTTTTGGGAACTCACTGAAAAGTAATTTGACACTGTATTGATCAGTCAACGCAAATTTGGATTATAATGACAAGGCCAATTCCACTGAGAGAGGAGGAGCGTACTGAATTAATGCATAAGGTAAGGGCTGTAACATTAGCTAACGTTAAATTGCTTCGCTTTGGATGTCGAAAAAGCAAAGTGTGTGTCTAGTGTGCTACCTAGGTAACTTTTTCTGAGCTAGGCAATTTTATCAGCTAAGTTACAGTTTGGGTTGTGAGTGGCATGGCTGATCTTGGTCAAGGCTAGCTAGCTAGCAGCTTTTATGTTATGAGCTGAAATCTGTTTGCACACGTAACGTTAGCAAGCAAGATAATTTGACTGTATGGAGTAGCTAACATTAGATGAACAATGCCCGTTGCATTATAAATTATCAGCGTGACAGTTTCCCAAAGTTCGGTGTTGACTATGAAATGTACTTAGCTAGATAGCTATGCTTTGTGGAATAATTTGTCATATAGCTAGCGGGCAAGGACATTCGCTAGCTTATTTGTTTTTTACATAGATGACTTCAGCCTTATTTTAAAAAAAATATTCCTTGGCAAAGCATATCTAGCTAGCTTTCTTTGCTTGTTGGTTAGCTAGCTAGCCAATGTTAGAATCATTTACCAGTCAGATTAGAGCTATCTGTGGTATAACGTTATGTTAGCTAGCCAGCAGCTGTAACGTTAGCTAATCAAAACAAGATCCCAATCTCATTTACAACAACCGACCCATTTTTCATGTTGGACAATTATCTGTTTGCGTTTATTGATTAACCTCAGTTTGAGTACCAACATATAGCTAACTACCTACAGCCTAGGTTTGTCCTCAACTACTTCTTCTTGGTGCAAGCAGTGAGCTGTTTGTGTTGCTGATCGACTGAGTTGCTGTCCGGGTTTGACCGAACTCTTGAGATTCGTCTGGAAAAATATTTTTGCATTGTCAGAAATGCTACAGAAAGGTAGCACATTGTTGTTTCATAATGAATGGAAATGTGCATTTTGAGAGCGATAAATTATACATTTAATAAAAACTGTTGCACCTACAAATTTAGTCAATCTGCCATTTTTTAAAGTCCAATGGTCATTTTATGGACACTATAGTCTCGTTTTAATCCGACATCTAGAATTTTTGAGCTAGGTAGCCGCAAGAAATACTCTTAAAACTCAATCGCTAATGATCCTGTTAAAAAATCCGGTATGTGGTTCTCTTTAAGGACTGATGGCTCATGACGACAGCATAGCCGTGGGGAGTAGGGGTGCAGAGGGTGCTGCAGCAACCCCTGAATAATCACCCCCCAAAATATATATGTTATAAATATATATTATATATATATTTTTTTGTTACACAAAAATAGTGCAGTGGGCCTTTTAATAATCCTGTATTAGCGGATATATCCGTCTGCAGCGCCAGCGTGGCAGGGGGTGTTGTGTACCTCCAATCAAGTTGATTCGTTTCTAAACTATCTTAGAAATGTTGGAGAAGAGCCTCCTTTACATAAGCGATGCCACACATTTCTGCCATACTAATTAGATGGTTAATCTCATTCAGTAGTGAGTATCTCTCCCCCCTTTTGGGTCCTGTTGCACGGGGTTGGTGATGACACGGGAAATGTTTGGGGGAGTGGGGAAGGAGGTGTGAGTGAGGGGGAATGAGGAGAATGGGAGGTAACTTTACTCTCCCCTTGCCCCCCCCCCCTCCGGGATTAGTGGTTTCGTTTAGCTAATGACTTTACTGAGCAACTATATCAACGCATTTTAAGAAATATTAGATGACGATAATGATGATGGAGATGATGACAACGATGATGATGCTGATGCTCACGATGATGATGATGATGAAGTAGAATGCCAAACAGCAAATGATGTATGTACAATTGAAGGATGATGGGTCTACTTCTGGGACAATCCATATAATTGTCTATTATATGCATACATTGTCTATTATATCCATTCCTTCCATATGACACTATAATATAAGGTAGGACGAAGGAGAATGATGAAACTGCTCTGAATGGAGTGTAGCTATATCATCTAATGTGGCACAAAATGACCCTCCTGAGGTGTTGAGAGGAGCTGGAAAAATCCACTCTACCAACCAGGAACATTTACAAAATATGGCAACCCGGAACATTCCCCCTGCAGCCCATCTTCTTCTGAAAAAGATATTATTGTGTGTTTATGGACCTTGCTGTAGTATGTATGTGTGTGGAACCCGTTAGAAATGCCTGTGGCCGTCCATGACGGTGCCTAATGTGTATGTTTACAGTCCATTATTCAAATGAATCTAGGCTGTGTGTTGTATGCGAGAGGGAGTGATAGTGTACTGAATGTAATGTGTGTGTGTGTGTGTGTGTCGCGTGTCAGCAAGGAAATGTGCTGCCCGTGACTTCAGAGAGGAAGTCACGCTGTGGTTATCGCCCATCAGAAAGTGTGTGTGCACGTGCGTTGACTAGCCTTCTCTCACACACTCAATTGGGATGCTCACGCAGTGGTGCTCCACACAACATGTGAGATTTGATCACAATGCTGTAGATAGATCCAAGTGTGTGCATTAGGAGCGAGACTGCAAATGCTCAAGTGCATCGTAGTGTGTCAAATAGTGTTGATGGAGGGTGGGCATTGAGCAGACGCTTTTCCCATTATAGAAGTAGAGCAGAAGGATGAAGAAGAGGAGGTGGGAGGAAGAGGAACAAATTAGATGGAAGGAGAGGTAAGAGGTAATTTGGCTTCGTGCATCCTGGTTAAAAGGTTTCAAAGTCCTGATCTTGAGTTGTGGCACAGCCTTACCGTAGTACCAGTCTTCCTGGTACATGTGAGGGTTTTCTCAGCTAAACAGATACCCCTATGGTGTTAACTTACAAATACTCCATGCTTGAAGGTTAGCACCACTGGGACCCAAGACAGGTAAGAGGATTTTAGAAATGAGTCAAGTTCATTCACTTGCCCTCTCACTTACACACACACACACACACACCCTTTTCACACTCGGCGGGTAGCAACTAAAGTCATGTTTGCAGCTCCCCCCCTCCTCTTCTCCTTCCTTCCCCCGCTCCCTTCTTCCATCCCTCTCCTGCCTCTATCACATCGGCCAGGGTCTACTTATAGCAGTGCGCCAGCATGGAGAGAATGGGTAGAGAATGGGTATTATGACAGTGGGGAGAGAAAGAGAGGGAGAGAGAGAAAAGAAAGGCAGACAGGGTATTATGAGAGAGGGATGAGAGCAGTGAAGGCATTTGGAGTCTTTATTCCCTTTCCTAAGCCGCGGGCTCTGCTCTGCAATCCGATTGGCCGATACGGCCAGGCATGTAAATGAAATGCAAAGCAGAGTGAGGCTGACTTTTCCTTCACCAATTTGTGGCCCCCTTTTTCTCTCTCCTTTTTCTGTATATCGCTCTTTTTCTCTCTGTTTATCTCTGTCTATCTCCCCATTTTTCTCACCCTCTGTATCCTTCTGTGGCTTCCTCAACCTCTGTCGTTCTCTCCCTCCTTCACTTGCTCTCTAACACTGTCTCTCTCTTTTTCTCTCCGAGGAAAGATAATAATTTGCCTTTTCAGTGGGAGCTGAACTGTGCACTTCTCTAATGTTCTGCTCTGAGGGTTTTAATCCACAGAGGCTTTTTGAGTTCCTGGGAGACTCCAGCGGTGATTAAGCATATGCACTAGATTTCTCTCTCTGTCCCAGTCTCACTCATTCTTTCGCCTTCTCTCGGGTTTATGTGTGGGTGTACGTGCATGTGTAAATATGAGCCCTTTGTTTTGATTGTACTTCTACTTCTGTGTATGTGACAGTGAAGTCTCACTCACCAGCACTAGGAAAGCCTATAGTGGCCTATAAGTCTGCTCTGCTAGACCAGTCTGTCTGTCTGCATGATTGTCTGTCTAAGCATCCCAATGTGGCCAACTGTGTTTGGGTATCACCATCCAAAAACAGATACATAGATATGATGTAGTATGTTACATTACATAGATGTCCTATGGTTTTGGCTATGCCCTGAGAGGGTACAGTATGTACAGTCTGAACACCACCCAGGGGGTAGAGTGGTGTTAATGGGGTGTCTGGCTGACCATAAAGCCCTTAATATGAGCTTTGGGCCCAGTTTAAAAAGAGCCTAATCAGCCCTAGCAGTGTTTAGTGCACTAACACGATGGGACGAGGCTGGGGTTGGGCAGGGCACAAAAACAACACACACACACACACACACACACACACACACACACACACACACACACACACACACACACACACACACACACACACAGGGTAGTCAGTTGGGCTGTTTTAAGTGCAGACACACACAGTCCGGGACAGTCTGTCCCAGATTAAATACTAGCACCACTGTAATCCCTGGCCTGTGCCTCAGCCAAAACATAGGCTTTCCTTTACCCCTCAATCTGAACAGAGAGAGAGAGGGAGGGAGAGAGAGAGAGAGAGAGAGGGAGAAAGAGAGCGATAAAGAGAGGAAAAACAAAGAGCCATGCAGATTTATAGACATAAAAGGTAGAGGGGGATTAGACAGAATATAAATAAAGAGAGCGAGAGAAGTAATGCATTGTCTTACTCTGTTACTTTCCATTCAATTCCCATGTTCATTCTCAACCAACCCCTCCAGGACATAATTCATAACCCACATGCATGCACCCCAAACTGTAATCATTGTGTGGTTGTCTGGGGTCGTCAGTGTGGTCCTCTGGTTGCAGTGTATAGTTCTCCAAGCAGATACTGCCCTCTGCAGGACACTGGTATAAGGCCTACAGCAGGGATCATTAACTAGATTCAGCCGTGGGCCAATTTGTTCTTGAGTGGATGGTCAGGGGGGTTGGAACAGGCAGGGTCTGCAGTTAGCATAGCGGTTAGGACTGTTGGAAAAATCACTGGTCCGAATCCCCGAGCCAACAAGGTGGAAAATATTGAGCAAGGCACTTGCCTCTAATTTCTCATGTAAGTCGCTCTGGATAAGAGCTTCTACTAAATAACTCAAATGTAAAATATAAACATAATTACTAATAATTTGTAGAATGCAAGAAGCCCAAAACAGATATAATGTTTGACTAATTGACAAAAAATATCAATTTCAAACCTTGCTTACATTTGTATTCCATCTATTATGCATGAGAATACTTGGGAACAGATTTCTTCAATTAAAATCACTTGGAGCTGATTTCAACTTGTCTATTATGTCCAACAACAAAAAAATCGGGTTTTTTTCTCCAGAAAAATAGGGGGGGCTCAATAAAACCACCTGGCCACCAGCTGGGGAACCCTGGCCTCCAGGGTTGGTCCAAGATGACCACAAGAGAGAAGCATCTAAACAATCCTAAAGTATGTACCTGTTTCTTTATTTACTCTTCTCATGTGACCAGACAGCGTGAGTGAGTTTCCCAAAGCCTTTGTTGTTTGTTTTGCGTGGCTGTGTGCATAAGTGTGTGTGTGTGTGTTTTGAATGGTGTGTCTATGCAGTGTGTGCCGAGGCAGAGAGCTCTCTCTATTGTGTGATGAAGCTTAGAGTCCTCTGCAGACTTTCAGTTCACTGACAGGCAGGGAGGAGAGGCGAGAAGGCCTGGTCTATTCACACACTCCTGATACACACTATGGGCCAAAACAACACTGGTGCTAGCTCCCGCCTGCCCCTGCAATATACAACCAACACTACTCCACACACTCCTCTCCTCTTCTTCTTTATTAAACCCCTCTCCCTCTCCTCAGTCCTCATCAACCCCCATCTCCTAGCTTTCTTTCCTTCTCCCTGTCCTCTCTTCTCGCCCCCCCACAGCCCGCCAAGCTGACAACTCCAAGCTCCGTGGCAAATGAGTCTCGCTCTCATTACAATCGCGCGGGACAGATTCCATTAGTGTTATCTGAAATTGAGTGCGAGGAGCAGCGAGCGGCAGGCAGGAGGCAAGCGCGCAGGGCTGTTATCAGAGAGGGAGCGGGAGAGAGAGAGTAGTAACCGATGACGTCATTAATCTGGCGGGTGGGATGGAAGAACGCACACACCAAAATCATTTCCCGCCCTGGTTGCCACAAAAGGAGCTGTGTTAAGATGGAGACATTCAGGGAGAGAAAAAGTAGAGAACAAATGCTGGTAACACTTTATTTGGAAAATCTACTTACCCTTAACCTAGCCCTAGCCCTAACCCTAACCTAAACCCTTATCCTAACCCTAAACTTAACCCTTGCCCTAACCCTTATCCTAACCCTAAACTTAACCCTTACCCTAACTCTAGCCCTAACCCTTATTCTAAACCTAACC
The DNA here is from genome assembly GCF_045679555.1 of Salvelinus alpinus. Taxonomy (NCBI): domain Eukaryota; kingdom Metazoa; phylum Chordata; class Actinopteri; order Salmoniformes; family Salmonidae; genus Salvelinus; species Salvelinus alpinus. The sequence continues at coordinate 42,219,654 of NC_092112.1, read as the reverse complement.
CTAATTGTAACCTTAGTCATACGATCTGCTTGCTATCTGTAGAGCATCTACAGATGGACTATCCGGACTATCCAAATAAAGTGTGACCAAAATGCCATATAAAGGAAAGAGTGATGAAACGCACACGCGCAGACACACACACACACACACACACACACACACACACACACACACACACACACACACACACACACACACACACACACACTTTCCTATTTCCTGGTACAGTCTTATTTTCTCTCCCCATTCACCAACCTTGGCTTTTCACTCTGCCAGTTGGGACAGTGATATGGGATTGTCAGGGGATTTGTAATGTGTCAGTCAAGAGGTTGGAGTCTCTCCTCTCTCTCTTCATCTTTCTAGTCTCTCTCATTATCTCTTTCTCTCACACACACACACACACACACACACACACACACACACACACACACACACACACACACACACACACACACACACACACACACACACACACACACACACACACACACACACACACACCAATTGCCCCCCCCCCCCTCCCAATATCCTCATCCGTATAGTTATTAACCCTTGACACGTAATCCAAGGGTATGCAGTATGTGATATTAGGTATGGGGGGGGTAATCTTTTATGTAGGGAGTTCTTTCACAAAAGATCAGTCAATTTAAATAGACCACCACTTTGATGTCTCTTCCCACTCTCTCTCTTTCTAAGACACTCTTTTTTCCCCTCTTGTAACCCTCCAGTACTGCCATGATAAGGTGTAATGAGAAATGTTTTCAAATGACTCATAGGCCTAGGACGCCGACCTGTCTAATATGCTCATTGAGCCTGTAGCTGATGCCTCACCTCACTGCAGAGTACCAATATCTGCTCTGGGGACGACACTATCTTTGACCTATTCTGAAGCAGGGATCAACAAGGAAGGAGAGTCAAAAAGAAAGGGAGGAGAGATGAAATATTTAACACAAGTGGAGCGAATCTTGGCCCGCGGCCGAGTTAAGTTAAGCACGCACACGTGTTTAGCATATGCACACACTTACACACACACTAATGATGAAAATGTTAATTAGGTGTCATTTACTGTGTATTATGGTGTGGTCCCTGAGGGCTGTATCGGTCATGCTAGACAACACTGTGTTGTGGAGATGGTGGGGAATAAAAGATGGCTGTTATTACGCTTGTAAGGTCCACCATCTTAATTTGTACTCTATTTTGAATATAATCTCTCATACTGGCCATTGAAACTATATAAGCAATGTGCGGGCACCCTGACTAAACTACTTTGGCGAGTACATAAACCGCTGTCACGTGTGCTCCCTCTCCGGCCTCTAGGTCACCAGGCTGCTCGTTATGGCGCACACCTGTCACCATCGTTACGGGCATCAGCGCGTTATGACACTCACCTGGACTCCATCACCTCCTTGATTACCTGCCCTATATATGTCACTCCCTTTGGTTCCTTCCCCAGGCGTTATTGTTTCTGTTCCTGTTAATTGTCTGTGCGTTGTTCGTGTTTTCTTGTTTTGTATCATGTTACATTTATTTATTAAAACACTCACTACTCCCTGAACTTGCTTCCCGACTTTGGGTGGTTGAGCGTGAGGAGTTTACCACATGAGTCAACAGCTTCATTAATAAGTGCATCGACGACTTTGTTACCGCATCTACATATCCCAACCAGAAGCCATGTATTAATAAAGGCAACATCCACACTGAGCTAAAGGCTAGAGCTGCTGCTTTCAAAGAGTGGGACACTAATCCGGACGCTTAAAAGAAATCCCACTACGCCCTCCGACGAACCATCAAACAGGAAAAGAGGACTAAGATCAAATCCTACTACACCAGCTCTGACGTTCGTCGGATGTGGTAGGGCGTGCAAACTATCACGGATTACAATCGGAAACCCAGCCCCCAGCTGCCCAGTGATGCGAGCCCACCAGCAAGCGTATCATAGAAAGCTTTGAGAGAAGCACCACTGAACCATACATGAGAGCACCAGCTGTTCTGGATGACTGTGTGATCACGCTCTCCGTAGCCGATGTGAGTAAGACCTTTAAACAGGTTAATGTTCACAAGGCCGCAGGGTCAGACGAATTACATTTACATTTAAGTCATTTAGCAGACGCTCTTATCCAGAGCGACTTACAAATTGGAAAGTTCATACATATTCATCCTGGTCCCCCCGTGGGGAATGAACCCACAACCCTGGCGTTGCAAGCGCCATGCTCTACCAACTGAGCCACACGGGACCGTGTACCAGGATGCATACTCAGAGCATGAGCTGACCAGCTGGCAAGTTTTTTACTGATATTTTCAACCTCTCCTTGACCCAGTCTCTAATACCTACGTTTCAAGCAGACCACCATAGTCCCTGTGCCCAAGAATGCGAAGGTAACCTTTCTAAATGACAATTGCCCTGTAGCACTCACATCTGTAGTCATGAAATGCTTTGAAAGGCTGGTCATGGACCACATCAACACCATCATCCCAGACACCATGGACCCACTCCAATTCACATACCGCCCCAACAGATCCACAGATCATGCAATCTCTATTGCACTCCACACTGCCCTTTCCCACCTGGACAAGAGGAACACCTACTGTAAATGAGCATGCTGTTCACTACAGGTCAGCGTTCAACACCATAGTGCCCTCCAAGCTCACCACTAAGCTATGGACCCTGGGACTGAACACCTCCCTCTGCAACTGGATCCTGGACTTCCTGACAGACCGCCCCCAGGTGGTGAGGGTGGGCAACAACATAACCGCCACGCTGACCATCAAGTCCATATCACTAAGGATATATCATGGCCCACACACACATTCAGTCGTGAAGAGGGCACGGCCATGCCTCTACCTCTTCAGGAGGCTGAAAAGATTTGTCATGGGCCCTCAGATTCTCAAAACATTATACAGCCACACCATTGAGAGAATCTTGACTGGCTGCATCACTGCTTGGTATGGCAACTGCTTGACATCCAACCACAAGGCGCTCCCTGCAATCCAGGACCTCTATACCAGGCGGTGTCAGAGGAAAACCGAAAAAAATTGTTAAAGACTCTAGCCACCCAAGTCATAGAATGTTCTTTCTGCTACCACACGGCAAGAGGCACCGATGAACCAACAGGACCCTGAACAGCTTCTACCCCCAAGTCATAAGACTGTGAAATAATTAGTTAAATAGTTAAACAATTAGCTACCCAGACTATCTGCATTCACCCCTTTTGCGCTAACTTTTTTTGACTCATCACATTCACTGGTGCTACTGTTTTATTATGTCACTTTATTCATAGTAATATGAACATACAGTATCTACCTCAATTACCTTGTACCCCTGCACAAGTTATCATTACTCATTGTGTATTTATTATTACTTTTATTATTATGTTTTACTTTTCTATTTTCTTTCTTTCTGCATTGTCTGGAAGGGCATGTAAGTAAGCATTTCATTGTTAGTCTACACTTGTTGTTTATGAAGCATGTGACAAGTTAAATGTTGTTTGATTTGACTCGCCTAGCCACGCTAGCCTCGCCCTCATGTGGGTGCTAAGCAAGCTGGGTAGTGTAACGTATCAACTGCCATTGACAGCCAATCCAGTAGGGGTTGGAAGCTATGTTGAGCATCGATTGGACCCCTCACGTCTCGATATCGCGGAGGTTTTGAACAAAGTTCAGTTTTTACCAACTTTAGTCCCGCCCTGTTCAGCTCCCTCGCCCATACTCGCATCGCTCAACGGTCCCCCCGCCTCAATGTTCCCCCGCTTCTCTCGCTTTCCTTTCATTGAAAGTGAGTGGCTTCCGATGTTTCACTGAGCGATGCCGCTTCCTAGTGTAAACGCAGAGTTAGTCTTCTAGGCTAATTGTTACCAAGCTTGAGAGAACTGTGTTCAAGTGGTTGCCTATACTAATGTCAAGTGTCATTTCTGTATTGTCGAAAGTAATACGTGGACCACAGTTTAGTCCTACTATCGTCATAATATGAAAATCAACAAAAAACGGACTTGTGCCCAGTTAGATGTGACCAGTCACATATGTAGGCCTTGTCAGTCAGTTAGGTCTACAGAGGACAGGACAACTGATCTTTTCAGAAAAGGGAAAGCACACAGACACTGGAACAGGGTGGGTGTAAAAGAGACCACTCAGAGCGATGGGAGACTCAGGATTACCAATAAAGTGCCACAACACCACCTCCCTAACAGGATAACACAGCATAATAAACTCTTTTCAATAACCAAACTTATTATAACTGCTAACCCTATTTAATACATTATTCTCCGGCTTACAAATACACAGCCTGGCTGTTCTAACCACAAAAGAGCATAGTATTATAGCTAAGACTATGCATGGGACAGCTTGTGAAGCTTTAATATTGACTTTAATTGGATTTGTAAATTGTGTGGCTAAATTAGTGCATTCTGTAGCTTCCCTGACTTAGTAAAATAAGTGTACGGGAAAGAAAAAAGGAAGTAGTCTCAAAAGTTAATTAATCGTGGCAGGCCCCATGCTTAATTAAAGTTTCCTAATGTTGTGAGTTAATGAGTGAATTGATTGAACAATAGAGTGGATGCCCTCCACTGCTCTGATCATCTCACCATAGGGACACACAGAGAGGAAGAGATGATTATAGAACCAAGTGATACCACTGAGACACACACACACACACACACACACACACACACACACACACACACACACACATACAAAGACGAACGAACACACACACACACGCTGACGTGCACACACACACACACACACACACACACACACACACACACACACACACACACACACACACACACACACACACACACACACACACACACACACACACACACACACACACACACACACACACACACACGAGAGTCCCCTTCAAACTTCCCTGTCACAAATACCCAGTCGTCCCATCGAGGGCTCCACATTAATTAGCCAGGATCAAAACCTGCAAATCCCTCCTCAGAGTTTAAACTGTTTCACTAAGCCCTTCCTCCATCATCTACCCCTGCTCCCCTGACACACACACACACACACACACACACACACACATATACAGTGGGGAGAACAAGTATTTGATACACTGCCGATTTTGCAAGTTTTCCTACTTACAAAGCATGTAGAGGTCTGTAATTTTTATCATAGGTACACTTCAACTGTGAGAGACGGAATCTAAAACAAAAATCCAGAAAATCACATTGTATGATTTTTAAGTAAATAATTTGCATTTTATTGCATGACATAAGTATTTGATACATCAGAAAAGCAGAACTTAATATTTCCTACAGAAACCTTTGTGTGCAATTACAGAGATCATACGTTTCCTGTAGTTCTTGACCAGGTTTGCACACACTGCAGCAGGGATTTTGGCCCACTCCTCCATACAGACCTTCTCCAGATCCTTCAGGTTTACGGGGCTGTCGCTGGGCAATACGGACTTTCGGCTCCCTCCAAAGATTTTCTATTGGGTTCAGGTCTGGAGACTGGCTAGGCCACTCCAGGACCTTGAGATGCTTCTTACGGAGCCACTCCTTAGTTGCCCTGGCTGTGTGTTTCGGGTCGTTGTCATGCTGGAAGACCCAGCCACGACCCATCTTCAATGCTCTTACTGAGGGAAGGAGGTTGTTGGTCAAGATCTCGCGATACATGGCCCCATCCATCCTCCCCTCAATACGGTGCAGTCGTCCTGTCCCCTTTGCAGAAAAGCATCCCCAAAGAATGATGTTTCCACCTCCATGCTTCACGGTTGGGATGGTGTTCTTGGGGTTGTACTCATCCTTCTATTCCTCCAAACACGGCGAGTGGAGTTTAGAGCAAAAAGCTCTATTTTTGTCTCATCAGACCACATGACCTTCTCCCATTCCTCCTCTGGATCATCCAGATGGTCATTGGCAAACTTCAGACGGGCCTGGACATGCGCTGGCTTGACCAGGGGGACCTTGCGTGCGCTGCAGGATTTTAATCCATGACGGCGTAGTGTGTTACTAATGGTTTTCTTTGAGACTGTGGTCCCAGCTCTCTTCAGGTCATTGACCAGGTCCTGCCGTGTAGTTCTGGGCTGATCCCTCACCTTCCTCATGATCATTGATGCCCCACGAGGTGAGATCTTGCATGGAGCCCCAGACCGAGGGTGATTGACCGTCATCTTGAACTTCTTCCATTTTCTAATAATTGTGCCAACAGTTGTTGCCTTCTCACCAAGCTGCTTGGCTATTGTCCTGTAGCCCATCCCAGCCTTGTACAGGTCTACAATTTATCCCTGATGTCCTTACACAGCTCTCTGGTCTTGGCCATTGTGGAGAGGTTGGAGTCTGTTTGATTGAGTGTGTGGACAGGTGTCTTTCATACAGGTAACGAGTTCAAACAGGTGCAGTTAATACAGGTAATGAGTGGAGAACAGGAGGGCTTCTTAAAGAAAAACGAACAGGTCTGTGAGAGCCGGAATTCTTACTGGTTGGTAGGTGTTCAAATACTTATGTCATGCAATAAAATGCAAATTAATTACTTAAAAATCATACAATGTGATTTTCTGGATTTTTGTTTTAGATTCCGTCTCTCACAGTTGAAGTGTACCTATGATAAAAATTACAGACCTCTACATGCTTTGTAAGTAGGAAAACCTGAAAAATCGGCAGTGTATCAAATACTTGTTCTCCCCACTGTATATGTACAGACGGGGACACGTGCACAGAATTACTGACAATTACTGGCATACACCCAGTCTGGCAATTTCTCACCATCAATACTTTTCATGAAAAATGAAGATAATTACTGTGCAATTATATATTGTTACTGTTATACAATAAAATAATTGAGCTGAGTCTGTATTTGCACTTTGTATTACAGTATTAATAAAATGTTAGACCCTACTGCTCTCTCCGCTCAGTTCAGTTAAACAATGCTTATAGACACAGTGACAAGGGAAGATGGCCCTCTCCTGGAATGTTTTGACTTGAGTTCATATTGGGAATTTACAGTCGTTGCTTTATATACATTGTTTGATACTTACAAATACTGTACCATTTATTTGAATTTCAGGCAGTGGGTGTGGCTGTGTGACCATTTTCTCTATGGCCTAATAGACTATAGTCAGTGTTAGTGTGTACTCATGCTGCTTCTATCATTTCCCACATGAATGACTCACCAACAAACTCTGAACAGCTCTTTGGGTCTCACAGATACAGCCTCTTTCTCTCACTCTCTCTCTTTCTCTCTCTCTGGAGGAAGAGATTAAATACTCTGTGTCACTAAGATATCCATGAAATAGGCTTCATAATCTCTTTGAGAAAAAAAACTGTCTCTCTTCTTCAGTTGTAGAGTGAAATAATTTCAGAACAAACTTTTAAATAACACTGCAGTCAGCAGGTTTTCTTTCTGAGTCTTCTGACATCTTGAGAACTTTGCAGAGAAGCAACCGTCTCAACTCTTGCCAAACCCTTTTCTTAATCTCGGGTAGTTATATTATTACGAGAAGTGTAGCGTAGCATCTTATCTTGGTTTGGGTTGCATACTTTCAAGGCAGCCAGAATGACTCATTCTAATCAGTGAAATTAGTTGAAGAGGTGATGCAACATGAGAGCAACCCCTGATATGATAGAGATGATGTGCTAACCTTGTCTAAATTAGCATCGGCTGCCCCCTGGTGGGCTAGGAGGAAACCACACTCTAGGGCCACAATTTGATGTGTATGTATCAGGCACAAACTTGATTCAAATCATCAAATATTTTCTTAATAGTCAACTCACATTTACATAGGTTTATTCTCGAAATCTCATCCCATTTCCCTAATCAGTTTAAAAGAGGAAGCTAAATATTTTAAGCATGTTTTCTTTTCCATCTCATCCTCACCCTCTGAATGAGGATTACTGTAAGGAATTCATTTTTTTGAAAATTACCAAATGTACAAAAAGATCAGTGCGATGAGGAATAACTTTTTGAGGCTATTAAATCCTTTCAGTCTCGAAACCCCCCCAGGGCTTGATGGCATAACATTAGAGGTATATCAAGCTTCCTGAGTGGCACATCGGTCTAAGGCACTGTATCTCAGTGCTAGAGGCATCACTACAGACACCCTGGTTTGAATTCAGGCTGTATCACAACCGGCCGTGATTGGGAGTTCCATAGGGCGGCACACAATTGGCCCAGCATGGTCCGGGTTTGGCCAGTGTAGGCCGTCATTGTAAATAAGAATTTGTTCTTAACTGACTTGCCTAGCTAAATAAAGGTTCAATTTAAAAGCATTTTTTGATATACTCAAAGCTACATTATTATTAACTACTCCTATATAAATGGTAGTCTGTCAGGTACTCAGCAGGAAGGTCTGATTTCACTATTATTAAAACAAGACCCAAATGGCAAATATAAAGACCCAGTCTATCTAAAAAACTGGAGGCCTCTTACACTTCAATGTTGTGATGCAAAAATGCTAGCGAAATGAATAGCACTTAGAATTAAAACGCTTTTACCAGGTATTGTTCATCCTGATCAGACAGGTTTTTTACATGGACGATACACTGCAGATATTATAAAACTAGAAATAATAGAACAACATGAAACGTCTAAGAAGCCAGGCCTGGTATTTTTTGCGGATTTTGAAAAAGCCTTTGATTTTATTTATAAATGCCTGGAGTCTCTTATAAAATGGGTAAAAGTAATGTATAGCAACCCCAGGTCTAAAATAGTAAATAGCGGCTACTTCTCAGAGATTTTTGAAATGTCAAGTGGAGTAAAACAAGGGTGTCCGCTGTCACCATATCTATTCGTTACGGCTATCGAAATGCTAGCTTTTACAATCCGATCAAATAACAACATCAGAGGATTAGAAATCCAAGGCCTATAAACAAAGGTGTACATGTATGCCGATTACCCAAGATTTATATTAAGTCTGATCACTTACGTAGTATTGAGCGAGTCACTGGTGCTTCCTGCTTTAGTGTTTGCCTGTAAGCCGGAATCAGGAGGATAGAATTATGGTCAGATTTGCCAAATGGAGGGCGGGGGAGAGCTTTGTATGCATCTATGTGTAGAGTAAAAGTGGTCTAGAGTTTTTTTCCCCTCTGGTTGCACATTTGACATGCTGGTAAAAATGTGGTAAAACTGATTTAAGTTTGCCTGCATTAAAGTCCCAGGCAACTAGGATAGTTGAAAGATATATGGCACGTAGAAATCTGAAGAGGGTGGCCAGCAGAGATAAGTGGGGTGGGCTGAGGGAAGTTGAGGATTTTTTTAATTTTTATTTATTTCACCTTTATTTAACCAGGTAGGCTAGTTGAGAACAAGTTCTCATTTGCAACTGCGACCTGGCCAAGATAAAGCATAGCAGTGTGAACAGACAACAACACAGAGTTACACATGGAGTAAACAATAAACAAGTCAATAACATGGTAGAAAAAAAGAAAAAAAGAGAATCTATATACAATGTGTGCAAAAGGCATGAGGAGGTAGGCAATAAATCAGATAATTACAATTTAGCAGATTAACACTGGAGTGGTAAATCATCAGATGATCATGTGCAAGTAGAGATACTGGTGTGCAAAAAAAGCAGAAAAGGAAATAAAAGCAGTATGGGGAGGGTGAGGTACGTAAATTGGGTGGGCTATATACCGATGGACTATGTACAGCTGCAGCGATCGGTTAGCTGCTCGGATAGCAGATGTTTAAAGTTGTTGAGGGAGATAAAAGTCTCCAACTTCAGAGATTTTTGCAATTCGTTCCAGTCGCAGGCAGCAGAGAACTGGAAGGAAAGGCGTCCAAATTAGGTTTTGGCTTTAGGGATGATCAGTGAGATACACCTGCTAGAGCGCGTGCTACGGGTGGGTGTAGCCATCGTGACCAGTGAACTGAGATAAGGCGGCACTTTACCTAGCATAGCCTTGTAGATGACCTGGAGCCAGTGGGTCTGACGGCGAACATGTAGCGAGGGCCAGCCGACTAGGGCATACAGGTCGCAGTGGTGGGTCGAATAAGGTGCTTTAGTAACAAAACGGATGGCACTGTGATAAACTGCATCCAGTTTGCTGAGTAGAGTATTGGAAGCCATTTTGTAGATGACATCGCCGAAGTCGAGGATCGGTAGGATAGTCAGTTTCACTAGGGTGAGTTTGGCGGCGTGAGTGAAGGAGGCTCTGTTGCGAAATAGAAAGCCGACTCTAGATCTGATTTTGGATTGGAGATGTGTGATATGAGTCTGGAAGGAGAGTTTGCAGTCTAGCCAGACACCTAGGTACTTATAGATGTCCACATATTCTAGGTCAGAACCGTCCAGGGTGGTGATGCTAGTCGGGCGTGCGGGTGCAGGCAGCGAACGGTTGAAGAGCATGCATTTGGTTTTACTAGCGTTTAAGAGCAGTTGGAGGCCACGGAAGGAGTGTTGAATGGCATTGAAGCTCGTTTGGAGGTTGGTTATCACAGTGTCCAAAGAAGGGCCAGAAGTATACAGAATGGTGTCGTCTGCGTAGAGGTGGATCAGGGAATCGCCCGCAGCAAGAGCAACATCATTGATATATACAGAGAAAAGAGTCGGCCCGAGAATTGAACCCTGTGGTACCCCCATAGAGACTGCCAGAGGACCGGACAGCATGCCTTCCGATTTGACGCACTGAACTCTGTCTGCAAAGTAGTTGGTGAACCAGGCAAGGCAGTCATTAGAAAAACCGAGGCTACTGAGTCTGCCGATAAGAATATGGTGATTGACAGAGTCGAAAGCCTTTGCCAGGTCGATGAAGACGGCAGCACAGTACTGTCTTTTATCGATGCCGGTTATGATATCATTTAGTACCTTGAGCGTGGCTGAAGTGCACCCGTGACCGGCTCGGAAACCGGATTGCACAGCGGAGAAGGTACGGTGGGATTCGAGATGGTCAGTGATCTGTTTGTTGACTTGGCTTTCGAAGACCTTAGATAGGCAGGGCAGGATGGATATAGGTCTGTAACAGTTTGGGTCCAGGGTGTCTCCCCCTTTGAAGAGGGGGATGACCGCGGCAGCTTTCCAATCCTTGGGGATCTCAGGCTGGTAATAGGGGGTGCGACAATGGCGGCGGACAGTTTCAGAAATAGGGGGTCCAGATTGTCAAGCCCAGCTGATTTGTATGGGTCCAGGTTTTCCAGCTCTTTCAGAACATCTGCTATCTGGATTTGGGTAAAGGAGAAGGAGAAGCTGGGGAGGCTTGGGCGAGTAGCAGCGGGGGGGGGGGGGGGGGGGGCTGTTGGCCAAGGTTGGAGTCGCCAGGAGGAAGGCATGGCCAGCCATTGAGAAATGCTTGTTGAAGTCTTCGATCATCACGGATTTATCGGTGGTGACCGTGTTACCTAGCCTCAGTGCAGTGGGCAGCTGGGAGGAGGTGCTCTTGTTCTCCATGGACTTTACAGTATCCCAGAACTTTTTGGAGTTAGAGCTACAGGATGCAAATTTCTGCTTGAAAAAGCTGGCCTTTGCTTTCCTGACTGACTGCGTGTATTGGTTCCTGACTTCCCTGAACAGTTGCATATCGCGTGGGCTCTTCGATGCTATTGCAGTTCGCCACAGGATGTTTTTGTGCTGGTCGAGGGCAGTCAGGTCTGGAGTGAACCAAGGGCTATATCTGTTCTTAGTTCTGCATTTTTTGAACGGAGCATGCTTGTCTAATATGGTGAGGAAGTAACTTTTAAAGAATGACCAGGCATCCTCAACTGACGGGATGAGGTCAATATCCATCCAGGGTACCCGGGCCAGGTCGATTAGAAAGGCCTGCTCGCAGAAGTGTTTTAGGGAGCGTTTGATAGTGATGAGGGGTGGTCGTTTGACCGCGGACCCGCAGCGGATACAGGCAATGAGGCAGTGATCGCTGAGATCTTGATTGAAGACAGCAGCGGTGTATTTGGAGGGCAGGTTGGTCAGGATAATGTCTATTAGGGTGCCCATGCTGACGGATTTAGGGTTGTACCTGGTAGGTTCCTTGATGATTTGTGTGAGATTGAGGGCATCTAGCTTAGATTGTAGGACTGCCGGGGTGTTAAGCATATCCCAGTTTAGGTCACCTAACAGAACAAACTCTGAAGCTAGATGGGGAGCGATCAATTCACAGATGGTGTCCAGGGCACAGCTGGGAGCTGAGGGGGGTCGGTAGCAGGCGGCAACAGTGAGAGACTTATTTCTGGAGAGATTAATTTTTAAAATTAGAAGTTCGAACTGTTTGGGCATAGACCTGGAAAGTATGACAGAACTTTGCAGGCTATCTCTGCAGTAGATTGCAACTCCTCCCCTTTTGGCAGTTCTATCTTGACGGAAAGTGTTATAGTTGGGTATGGAAATCTCAGAATTTTTGGTGGCCTTCCTAAGCCAGGATTCAGACACGGCAAGGACATCAGGGTTGGCAGAGTGTGCTAAAGCGGTGAGTAAGACAAACTTAGGGAGGAGGCTTCTGATGTTGACATGCATGAGGCCAAGGCTTTTTCGATCACAGAAGTCAACAAATGAGGGTGCCTGGGGACATGCAGGGCCTGGGTTAACCTCCACGTCACCCGAGGAACAGAGGAGTAGTAGGATGAGGGTGCGGCTAAAGGCTATCAAAACTGGTCGCCTAGAGCGTTGGAGACAAGGAATAAAAGGAGCAGATTTATGGCCGTGGTAGAATAGATTCTGGGCATAATGTGCAGACAGGGGTATGGTGGGGCACGGGTACAGCGGAGGCAAGCCCAGGCACTGGGTGATGATAAGAGAGGTTGTATCTCTGGACATGCTGGTCTCAATGGGTGAGGTCACCGCATGTGTGGGAGGTGGGACGAAGGGGGTATCAGAGGTACGGAGAGTGGAACTACGGGGTCCATTGCAAACCAAAACAATGATAATTATGATAACTAGCCTGAACAACAGTATACAAGGCATATTGATATTTGGCAGAGACATACAGTAAGGCATAAAGTGATTGCAGGTCTTGATTGGGAGAGCTAGCTAAAACAACAGGTGAGATAACAGCAGCTAGTCAGCTAACACAGCAACAGCAGGTAAAAATGGCGACGACTAGGCAGAGAGGGTCGGATTAACTACACACAGAGCCTGAGTTAAAACACAGAGCCGACAGATAAAACACAAGTAAACAGAATGGAGTACCGTAAATTAATGGACAGTCCGGCAGGCATCAGCTATGTAGCCAGGTGATCATAGTGTCCAGGGGGCAGCCGTAGATGGAGCAGGGAAGTCGCCGCTAAGCTAGCACGCGGTGTTTAAAGTTAGTAGCCCGGGGGGGTGAGTCTGCTCAGACGAAGGGGGTCTGCTCAGACGGAGGCCGGTTGAGGGTACAGCGGATGGGGTATTCGTCTGCAGACCAGATGTGGACGTGTCGACAGAGAATCCAGGCCGGATGGCGAGAGAGAGGTTGTGATTGTAGAATTGTGTTTGCTAACTGATGCTAGCTTCGTAGCAGTGGCACTAGCTGTGCTAGCTGCGTTAGCTGCAGGCTAGCTGTGAGGATCAGAAGTAGTGGCTCAGGGATTACGGCAGGGATCCGGCGTTGTTGTCGAGAGACAGTCCGATGCTGTTAAATTGGTGAGTAATATCCAGGCTAATAACAGGGCTGGTGTCTGTGCCGAAAGTAAAAGCTGCTAGCATCGGTTAAAAATGGCTAAGTAGCTTGTAGCTGGTAGCTTGTAGCTGGTTAGCTACTGGGGGTTCTTGAATGTGTTCCACAGTTCCAACGGTAAAAGCTGCTAGCATCGGTTAAAAATGGCTAAGTAGCTTGTAGCTGGTAGCTTGTAGCTGGTTAGCTACTGGGGGTTCGTGGATGTGTTCCAAAGATAAAAAATGATAGCGATTCCGTACCACATTGGGTGAGGTAGGTTACCGGAAGGTATAATCGAATTGAAAATCGAAAAGAGATAGAAAAAATAATAATAAATATATACAAGAAGTACGAAAAAATACAATGTGCACGAGAGCACTAAAAAATACACGTCTACACTGCTACGCCATCTTGGATGCACATCTGGGATGTGGAATTGGAGACAAGTGGGATGAGTGGGACGAGTTGCTAGGCGGGGGATAGAATGACGGTCAAATATAAAAGTAAAAAAGAAAGTAAAAAAAAAAGAAAATGTTAGTTGGAATGACACTGATGGGCAACGTTGTTACATCTAATGCCTGTTTGCCTTAGGCTGATGCCGTGCATGTGTTTTTACGTGTACACATGCATATACACACACTCACATTGAAAGGCACAGGCCTTGCTGTTATAATTTTTTGTTGTCCTTGATGTCTTTTGTTTTTGCATTCTTTTTCTCTTTTGTTCATTTTGTTGGTTGTTGATGCATTGAGGCAAGTGGGCTTGGGGGGTGGCACTTCGGGGTGTGGAATGGAATTATTTTATTCAAATTTTTTCTCGGGGGGGGTTCTTGGATGGTTGAGGGACAGCTCTCGGGGAACTGTGTGTGTGTGGGTGGGGGGGGGGGGGTCTTGGAGAGCTGGTGGCCTGGCGATTGGGAGCTTGGTTGGGCCTGGTTGCTTCTTTGGGTCGCTCTGAATGGGAGTCTGTTAGATGACAATGTAATGTAAATAAAAGTTGAGCGGCTTCACTAAAAGTAAATAGTATGTTTTAATATTCAATAAAAAAAATATTAAAATAAAGACAGTCTCGCTCCTCCCCATGTGAGAAGATACTAAAACAAAGAATGCTTTTCAAATGTGCTAAATAAATCAAATGAAAAGTAGTGGAAAACAGCTATTTCCAAACCTTCATCCCATCCCCTTCCAGCCAGTGAACAGACAAAGAGGCTAGTTTTAAAACAGGTTTATTGATGTGTGTACAGTGATTGTCTGTGCACCCCAGGATTACAGAAAGGTGAGAAACAATCAGCGTTTAGCGTTTTGGTCGCTCCAGAGGAATGTGATAGCTGTGAGGTTATCAGTACCTTTACAAGTCAGAGGTCAGCTGTGATGTGGGGGTCAACCGGATAAAAGAATGGTTTAAGTAGAAGTTCCTCTTAACCACAGATCTATAGTAGGATCAGATTACACTCACCCAATTCTAACCTTAACCATTAGACGGAATGAAACCATTCTGACTCTGAATCAGTGGTTAGGGGCAACTTCTACCGACTCAATGGGAGAATAAATTACAGGATAAAAACAAAACAGATAAAAGGTTCAAAACAACAAAGTATATAAAAAACTAAATGAGCCAAACAATTTCATTTCACCTGCTATATCATAATACATTTTAGAATTGGCATGTCCAATAGCAGGATCTCCCATGGACTGGACAAGTGGGGATTTTGGCTGTCGTAATGGGGTAGGTAACAGAAATGTTTCAAAAAACCCTATACTGTGTTTGAACCTGACTAGTTCCACCCCAACACGAGGGACCTGGCAACTGTACCACTAACCGTATATGGAGGAGTGCGTCGTCAAACTGATCTCAGACCTGCTCTGAGCTAATCTGGCCTGAGGTACTGAGGATTTGGGGAATACTGAAAGGTACTGTCCAGCTAGCACATTGTGGTTCCTTGGAAGTGTTGGCGAACAAAGTTTCTTGGTTATACATTGGTTGTGGAAACGAAGCCATACATTTCCTGACTGGTAAAACTGAGAAAAAAAATGTAATTTTCTGAGAACAGAAGTGAACATTTTGCCTGTTATGGGAACATTTATCTTTAGGTTGCCTAGGAGGACCCGAGAACATTTTACTCTGGTTCCTTGAAAGTTTTCCTGGGTGGTTTTATTAACGCTCCGACGATTATTTGGAGGTTTTTAAATAACTTCACTGAACGTTTCAGTAAGACTTTTAATAACAATGCTAGCTTATTTTTGGGCAAACTTTTTTGGAACTTCAAGCACAGCTAGGACACATGGAAATGGGGGTCCGTAGGCTTAATCATGGAAACTTTTTGTTGTGACACAACATCAGTGAGATTCAAACCTATCATTTTCTGTTGTGTATCCATGGAATTAGTCCACTGCGCCACCAGGATGGAGCTAACATGCCATGTTTTTTACGCATACAAAGCTTTTCGTTTTAGTCTATTCAAACAGACCCCATTTTAAAAGGAAACAAGCACTCATTATGATCAGGTGTGGCCAATTAGTGGGCGCAAACCAACACACCTGAACACACTAACAAGATAGAGGATAAGAGTTTTGTTGATGCTGAAAAGAGAATGTAAATGTTTTAGCCTCACATGCTAAAAGTTTTTAGTTTTTTATGGAAAGTTCATTCTTGGAACAATTTGAGAACATGCCTTAATAGAATCATTAGGAAATGTTATGCTGAAGCACCACATTTCCCACAGAAGAACGTTGTTTCTTAACGTTCTCTGAACTATTTGAGAACATGCTCAATGTCAAAAAAGTTGTAGAATATTCCTAGAGCATTACCAAAATTGAAATTACATGTAAACATATTTGAACAATTGGGAAACAGTTTATTTTCTTGCCATTTCATTACTTTAACAAAGTTTTTTTTGTCAAGTTCCTTAAATGTGCTGAGAATGTTCCAAAGCCAAGCAACTATCCTGCACCATTCCCAGGAGGTTGCATGCAAAATAACAATAGGACAACCACGCGCTCAGAAACATATGGTTCACAGAACGTTATGTGCTAGCTGGGTGAGGCCTATTAAGAGGTAACAATGTTACAGAATGGTTCAGATAGAAATTGACTTTAGAGCTGACATGACTCAATATTCTCCATGAGAGAAAATCATGTTGGTTCTAAAAAAACATTCTTATCCGAATGTTCTGTAACGATGCAACTCCTTAAATGCGGCCATGAAATGAATGACCATCTAAAATCTATTACTACTAGCTTACTGTAGCTCAGTGTCCTGTGCTACCCTCGGGGCAAACTCTGGGTATTCTAAACCTGAGCTAATAGACAATTGGTTTGGTGAAAACACCGGTACTGAGGAAGAGAAGGTTGCTCTAACTGAACTGGGGACTTGGAAGACCGCCTGAAGTGGTTTTATATTTACCCATTGGTAACATTACCCATTATATGAAATACAGCATGGCACTGTGTAGAGGCCTAATGGCTGTAAACCTGAAGTAGTTAATGCATCTGGGGCATAGAAATGTAAAATAGAGACATTCTCAGTTCTACTCCAAACATTTCTATCTGAACGTTCTGTAATGTTGCACCCTCCAGAATAAGAAATATTGCTCTCTCTGGCCCCTGAGTAGAAGCTTGAGTAGGCGTGTATATATCTTATATGTAAAATAACATGTTTAAATTGTAGATTTGTGTTGGACTGCTCATTTTGCTGACATTTCTTTTCATTTGAGGCATTTAGGGCTGTATAATTAACATGCCACACTGTGCACCATTAAGCACAAATGCAAGGTTTGGCAATCGACAGTGCAAGACGTGAGTGTATGTTTATGTTACATGTGTGGGTGTAACGTGTTCATCTTCCTGTAACAATTGGACTTGTTACTATTTTCTACATAGTGAAGGCGTCAAAACTATGAAATAACACATATGGAATCATGTAGTAACCAAAAAAGTGTTAAACAAATCAACATATATTTTATATTTGAGATTCTTCAAAGTAGCCACCCTTTGCCTTGATGACAGCTTTGCACACGCTTGGCATTCTCTCAACCAGCTTCAAGAGGTAGTCACCTGGAATGCCAGAGTTACTTTTGCTGCAGGGGATAAGATCATTAGAGTTACCAGCCTCAGAAATTGCAGCCCAAATAAATACTTCCTAGATTTCAAGTAACAGACACATCTCAACATCAACTGTTCAGATGAGACTGTGTGAATCAGGCCTTCATGGTCAAATTGCTGCAAAGAAACCACTACTAAAGGACAACAATAAGAAGAAGAGACTTGCTTTGGCCAAGAAACATGAGCAATGAACATTAGACCGGTGGAAATTTGTCTTTTGGTCCAAATTTGAGATTTGCTGGATAAGAACGTCTGCTAAATAACTTAAATGTAAAAAATTTAAAGGACACCAATAAGAAGAAGAGACCTGCTTGGGCAATGAAACACGAGCAATGGATATTAGACCGGTTGAAATTTGTCCTTCGGTTTGATGAGTCCAAATTTGAGATGTTTGGTTCCAACCAAACATCTCAACGCAGAGTAGGTGAACGGATGATCTCCATGTGTGGTTCCCACCGTGAAGCACGGAGGAGGTGGTGTGGGGGTGCTTTGCTGGTGACACTTAACCAGCATGGCTACCACAGCATTCTGCAGCAATACGCCATCCCACCTGGTTTACGCTTTGTGGGACTATCATTTGTTTTTCAACAGGACAACGACCCAACACACCTCCAGGCTGTGTAAGGACTATTTGACCAAGAAGGAGAGTGATGGAGTGCTGCATCAGATGACCTGACCTCAACCCAATTGAGATGGTTTGGGATGAGTTGGACCGCAGAGTGAAGGAAAAGCAGCCAACAAGTGCTCAGCATGTGGGAACTCCTTCAAGACTGTTGGAAAAGCATTCCAGGTGAAGCTGGTTGAGACAATGCCAAGGGTGGGCAAAGCTATCATCAAGGCAAAGGGTGGCTACCTTGAAGAATCTATATATAATACATTTTGATTTGTTTAACACTTTTTTTGGTTACTACATGACTCCATATGTGTTATTTTATAGTTTTGATGTCTTCACTATTATTCTACTATGTAGAAAATAGTAAAATATTAAGAAAAACCCTTGAATGAGTAGATGTGTCCAAACTTTCGACTGGTACTGTATATCACAACGTTCAGATAAAAGAAATAGTAGTAGCATAATATAGAGCAATTCAATACAAGCACCTGGGCAGGCTAAGCTAGTATAGCCTGAGTATTTGGCTACATTCATTGTCTGGCCAATTGTTTATGGTCGTGTAACGTGTGTGACACAGTGTTGGCAATTTTCTCACTCTCCTCGTTTCATCGAACACACATAAGTCATACACTTACAGAAAACGCGTACATTGAGAAATCACATTTAACTAAATACTCAAGATAGAAAAATAGTTGTATCTTAATAACACTCAACATCTAAATGAAATCCCACCCCAAACACCCCCCATTTTAATAAAATAGTTATATTTTCATTGAAAAAAAAATGTCTTATGAGGTTACTTTATGTCACGCTTTCTGACCTTTCTGCTATGTCTCATGACACGGACCCTGTCTGTCTGTTTGTTTGGTCACAAACCTGAGGTGTGGTCAAACTGCATTATGTTCACCAATATCACTTAACCGCTTCTCAAAATATTACAATGTTCTGTTTTCCGGATAATTCATATTTGTCAAAGGGAATATTCACTCAAACACTGAAGTAACATTACATTATTGGTTCAAAATTGGGCTGAGAGGAATTTGTCAGGAAACCAGCAATCATGAACATCCAGTGACTTCAACACACCTCAGGTTTAGCCCTTGAGCTGCAGACAACATTCAGCCATGTCTGAAGAGAGACAGAATTGGAGACATGGATGACTAGCCAAAAAACTAGCTCATCTAAAAACTATGCTTCGCTATAGTGGTGTTCTTATTGCTTTTGAAGGGAGATTCTGTTACGGCCAAATCTTACCTTGAGAGAAATGTGCCTAATGCAAACTACAGCACAGATCCTAAAATGACATTAACACATTATTACACAAATGTTTGAGGTACACACACTTGTCTAACATCACCATGGATGTAGTGTAAATTGGAGAAATATTTATATTAGTTATACACTATTATCTCAAGTTAGGATTGGGCCTTTGGTTTAGTGACTGTTGGTTCCACTGTTGCGTAGTAGTTGTGGAATGCATCCGTGGGGGCATGGCTAGTCGATGGGGCCCTGGAAGATGAGGCGTGTCCAGCCCTGTGGGGTGCTGCTGAGAGGGGCAGAGCAGAAGGGACAGGTGGGCCGGAAGGCGTGGGTCCCATGGGGCAGCGGGGTATCCGCCCAGTACTTGGCTGTCCTCTCTGAACACACGTGGCCGCAGGGTACAAACGCGTACGTAGGCGCTCCAGCATCCACGTACACGGCGGGCTCACACCCCAGCCACAGGGGCACGTAGGGCCCCACGCTCCTGCATAGAGGGCACTCCCGGCGGACTGTGGAGATCCCTCCTTCCCCCTCTCCTCCTCCCGCCTCCCGGCGCTCGGGGCGCTGGCCCCAGTCGTGGCGGCCGTGCACGTGTCCGCAGGTGAGGTAAACCCAGGGCTGGCGCTCCTCCAGACTGGGGAGAAAAGGAAAACTACTAGGTTTTACGATTTTCCTCAAACTCAAAGCACCATTTATTTTGTTGGTAGTAGTTGTATTGTAAAATAGTTTTTAAATAGACTACAAGGGATAAAAACGTAGTTGTAATCAAGGCATGTTTGTGTAGTTCTCAAGGTTGAATTTGCCCCGACCACTGTCCAAGTAGTTAGGGGCAACTCACGTATACTACCTCCTTGTGTTGTAGCTCCTTATGTGTCACTGTGTAGTAGCTACCCACCTGTGGCTGCGTGGCATGCTGGGGAATGCCAGGGTACTGAGGCCTACAGGACACTGTGGCCGGGCAGCGTTGAGCTCCTGTCGCAGTGCCTCCAGGTGGCGGAGGGTGGGAGCGTGGAGCAGGCCCTCTCCAGTACGCCACAGCAGAGTGGCTCCACACAGGTCCACCAGAGAACCATCCCGCAGGGCACTGCTCTCTCCCTCCGCCTACAGGCCAGGAGACACACACACAGGGAGGACATCAGACTACTACTGATACACACAAGTACATATGCACACAAAGAACAAAATCAGAGAAAATTATACGTTCACAAATACATACAGGTGTCTATTCCCTATATAGCACTACTTTTGACAAGGGCCCATAGGGAATAGGGTGCCCTGGTTGTGCCTCTTGTAGCCTACGGTACTGACCAGTTTGCCTCGGCTGGGTCCAGAGCGTGTCTCTCGGAGGGCGTAGACGTCCCCACAAACAGAAATCTCCCTCCACAGGCCCTGTCTGTTGTCCTCAGGGAAGCCCTCAGGGTGCATCACCAGCACCCCGTTGGTGGTCAAGCCATCCATGTGGCCGTCCGGGTTCTTCCACTTAGTGGCTTTCTCCTGGAAGAGGAGGAGGTGATGAAGAAGATGAATAAGAAAACCGAGAAAGAACCGAAGCTTGGTTACTCGCGTCTAGGATGGGTTGTGTTTAGTAGCCACCCAATGGGAGAAAACGTAGGTGGGTACTACCTGAACATGTCCTATAAGGACACACTGTTGTCTTCTGTTTGTGCCTAATGAAGTGTGACTTCTCCAACTCGTTTTCAACTGACATCCATTTAGAGCTCTCTACCGAGCCCGTGCTACACACTCACCCCTAGAAAGATGTTTTTGGAGGAGTCAAAGCCAGCGGCGTAGATGCGTGCGGTGTAGGGGGGGTTGCGTTCACACACCACCCTGCAGGCGAAGCGGGAGATGGTGCTGGGGGCCACCGAGGGGTCCTCGCACTCCTTCCCCTCTCCTGATGTGTCCATCACGACAAAGTCTATTGGACACTCTGTGGAGCGCCCAATCTGCAGGGGAAACGAGCGAGAGAGACAAACATTACATGGGATCTGTCTTGTGTTCAGAACAGGGTTCGATGGGAAAGTAATTTTAAAGGTCCTTTGCTCCACTTAAAGTAATATTTATGTCAGGCCATGATTCTGGTTTTATTGATAGATGTAATTGTGATGATTTGAGCTTTTCTTTAGCTTGTTAATTAGGCCAGGACTTGAGGGATCCTGCTGTGCTTATTACTTGCCACGGTTGTATCATTATTCACACAAAAATAGCAATAACATCTGGCTACATTTCATTTCAGACTGTGTGCAGTTACTCACGGTAAATGAACCACCTGTGATAACCCACTTAAGATACATTTCATAGTTCTACAACGCTCTCCGTGCTTTGAATGTATCCGGGGTCCTGTGCTAAACTGGCCACCAGACATCTACTTCAGAACTGATTGGATATTCATCCCGTTCCCCTGCTGTTGTGGAAGGTTGCTGGTGTGGTTCTACATACAATACAGTAGGGGTTTGGTGTCGGATTGGCTGATTTAATTATTATTTATTTCAGTGTGTCACACACACACGTATTACACGCCAAGCCCATATGTGGTGGAGAGTTTTCCCAGCATGTGAGCCAAAATAAAGCATCCGATACACAAACTCTGGAGGAGGGTGTATACACACAGCAAAAGCTTCCTAAAAGGGAAAAAGTGGTAGCAACACCTGGGTGTACAGTCGCTATCCTCTTTCTGCTCTTCCTGTTTTTGGAAGACAAAAAACTCAGTATTACCTAGTACCTAGATAAGCAGGCAGGCATTATTTTCGTGTTTAGCCGAAAGAAAAAAAGCATTGCTGTGGTGTTTACCTGAAACATGTCAGTGTCGTTGTCGTGGCAGTACTCCACCACCACAGTCTGGTTGCGGGACAGAGTGAAGGAGATGCTGTGCTGCCCCCTGCTGTGGACTGCCTGCAATCACAACACCACCACAGGAGAGGAGAGTTTAGGGTAGACCTCTACATCCTCATATTGCTGCGATATCCTCTCACACACACTCCGTTACTGTAGGCCTACCATGAGGACAGCATTTCCCACTATAGGAAGACTACGGTAACATCACATTCTCACGCACACACACACACCTTGCTGTCGTGTGGTGTGTTGAGGATGTGAACAGTGCTGGGTTTGACACCGTTGGCCTTGGTCCTCCGGTACAGAGCGAAGCGGCTCTTCCTCCTCGCCCGGTCTCCACTGGGCAGAGAGCCATTGTACCTAGAGAACGCAAACACATACAGAGATTATACATGAAATAAATTACATGCTAAATGTTTTGTTACTAAACTAAGTAATATGATCATTCCTTTGGATCTATGTATTTTTTTTTAATGAAATAAAAAGAACTGAGTGGCAGCCCACAGGTACAACGGGAATATACACTGTGGTCAGTTTATTTGCTACACCCATCTAGTACTTGGTCAAACCCCACCCCTTTGCCTCCAGAACAGCCTGAATTCTTCAGGGCATGGAAACCTTCCTCAATTGGTATCAAGGGCCCTAACACGCGCCAGGAAAACATTCCCACACCATTACACCACTGCCACCAGCCTGTACTGTTGACACCAGGCAGGTTGGGGCCATGGACTCATGCTGCTCACGCCAAATCCTGACTCAGCCATCAGCATGACGCAACAGGAACCGGGATTCGTCGGACCAGGCAATGTTTTTCCACTCCTCAATTGTCCAGAGTTGGTGATTGTGTGCCCACTGGAGCCGCTTCTTTTTGTTTTTAGCTGATAGGAGTGATCCTCTGCTGCAATAGCCCATCTGTGACAAGGACTGATCAGTTGTACATTCCGAGATGACATTCTGCACACCACTGTTGTACTGTGCCGTTATTTGCCTGTTTTTGGCTTGCCATTCTCCTTCGACCTCTAATAAACAAACAGTTTTCGTCCACAGGACTGCCACTGACTGGATGTTTTGTTTATCGCACCATTCTCGGTAAATCCTAGACAATGTCGTGCGTGAAAAGCCCAGGAGGCCGTTTCTGACATACTGGAACCACCGACGATTATACCATGCTCAAAGTCACTTAGGTCACTAATTTTGCCCATTCGTTCAATCGAACAGTAACTGAATTCCTCGATGCCGGTCTGCCTGCTTTAAATAACAAAATAAATAAATAAATAAAGAATACGCCATGTAGCCTATTCACCTCATTTGATCATTGGAGATATCGCAAATCCCTACACCCGTCGGTGTTGGTTTCTGTGGGCCTACTTTGCTACAGAATGAAACAGGCCAGCATTTATAAATGGATATCACCTCCACCACTCATTCCTCACAGACAACTAATGTACAACTACCCGCTCATAGATACGGATAAGTACCACTTGAGCCCGATTCACTGACAGGCCACTTGAAACCTCAGAATAGCGCGCTTACTGGGCGAACCCTCTTTACACTGAAACACCAATTAAACTGTATTCAGCAAATGCCTGAATAACAATGGTTGAATGAATATGGTGCTCTGAATACTTGTAGGTTCAACTCCTTCTTAACCTCTCCTCTGGGCACTTTTCTCTCTCTCTGTGTGTGTGTGTGTGTGTGTGTGTGTGTGTGTGTGTGTGTGTGTGTGTGTGTGTGTGTGTGTGTGTGTGTGTGTGTGTGTGTGTGTGTGTGTGTGTGTGTGTGTGTGTGTGTGTCAGCACCAAAAGAGACACGGAAGAGAAAAAGAGAAAGAATGAGCAAGCGTTAGCCTAAGTGGAACTGTGTGGTCATCTCAGCTGATTGTTCAAACCTAAACTCTTTCTTGTCCCGTCTCTAGCTTTCTGGGCAACTGAGTAGAGCTGCACTCCACTGTCACGCTAAGAGTTCACGATGAGGCCTGCTTTCAGCTAATCAGCTGGGCATGGTACCTATTAAACATTATTCAGATGATGCCCAGTGGACACAGAGCCCTTTGAGGGGACATCAACCCTGCTTTCAAATCAAATTATTCCTCTCCTCTCTCTAGCCCTTCCTCCCAGCCCTCCCCCTCTCCTCTTCTAACAAAGCTATGCCTCTCTATGCCAAGCTGCAGCTGCTCTTCCTGGACGATCAGCATCATTCCACAGTTCTAAACCAGACCTAAGCCAAGATCTTTCCCTTTCACAATGTTAGACCAGACAAGCCAAGATATTTCCCTTTCCACAGTGTTGGAACAGAGTGCAGTAGTGAGGCCCGGTCATGAGATCTAAGGAGAGGAGATCTGAAGGGAACCCACTGCTACCTGTACAATGACCCTGTGTCACATCAGGACAGAGCTGAACAGGCAGGGGGGGGGGGGGTGTAAGGTGAAAGAGGGCATAGAGGAGAGGTAGACCAGAAAGAAAGAGACAGGGCAGGGAGAGAGGGCAGAGAAATACAGAGAGAGAGGGCAGAGAGAAAGGGTGTAAACATGAGGGAGAGAGAGCAGGAGTAGAGCAGGGCAGAGGTCAGGAAGAGAGGGATACAGAAAGAGATGAGGGACGAAATGCAATGTGATGCGGGAAGCAGATGGACCAGAACTGGCCAGGATAAACACAGTAGGGTTTGGCGATATTACAATAGTATTGTCTATCAACAATGACTGACAGCCATGGTCGATGGTGACGACATCGTGATGTGACAGGCGATGGTTTGCCTATTTGAACTTGACTGGCGCTGCGCAGTAAAGAATGGAGTTGGCCAGTGGACGGCAGGGTAGCACACGTGTGACATTCCGAGTAATCTGCCTATTTCTTTCCATTTGCTATAGCCTATGTTATATAGGCCTACAGAACGCAAGAGAGGAATGTAGACTAGAGAATTCCACCAAAGCAGCGCAAAATGTCCAGTCAGAAAACATTGTTTCTCTCTTGCTCTCTCACACTCTGTCAGATGCATGTATATATACACTGCTCAAAAAAATAAAGGGAACACTAAAATAACACATCCTAGATCTGAATGAATGAAATATTCTTATTAAATACTTTTTTCTTTACATAGTTGAATGTGCTGACAACAAAATCACACAAAAATGATCAATGGAAATCAAATTTATCAACCCATGGAGGTCTGGATTTGGAGTCACACTCAAAATTAAAGTGGAAAACCACACTACAGGCTGATCCAACTTTGATGTAATGTCCTTAAAACAAGTCAAAATGAGGCTCAGTAGTGTGTGTGGCCTCCACGTGCCTGTATGACCTCCCTACAACGCCTGGGCATGCTCCTGATGAGGTGGCGGATGGTCTCCTGAGGGATCTCCTCCCAGACCTGGACTAAAGCATCCGCCAACTCCTGGACAGTCTGTGGTGCAACGTGGCGTTGGTGGATGGAGCGAGACATGATGTCCCAGATGTGCTCAATTGGATTCAGGTCTGGGGAACGGGCGGGCCAGTCCATAGCATCAATGCCTTCCTCTTGCAGGAACTGCTGACACACTCCAGCCACATGAGGTCTAGCATTGTCTTGCATTAGGAGGAACCTAGGACCAACCGCACCAGCATATGGTCTCACAAGGGGTCTGAGGATCTCATCTCGGTACCTAATGGCAGTCAGGCTACCTCTGGCGAGCACATGGAGGGCTGTGCGGCCCCCAAAGAAATGCCACCCCACACCATGACTGACCCACCGCCAAATCGGTCATGCTGGAGGATGTTGCAGGCAGCAGAACGTTCTCCACGGCGTCTCCAGACTCTGTCACGTCTGTCACATGTGCTCATGTGCTCAGTGTGAGCCTGCTTTCATCTGTGAAGAGCACAGGGCGCCAGTGGCGAATTTGCCAATCTTGGTGTTCTCTGGCAAATGCCAAACGTCCTGCACGGTGTTGGGCTGTAAGCACAACCCCCACCTGTGGACGTCGGGCCCCTCATACCACCCTCATGGAGTCTGTTTCTAACCGTTTGAGCAGACACATGCACATTTGTGGCCTGCTGGAGGTCATTTTGCAGGGCTCTGGCAGTGCTCCACCTGCTTCTCCTTGCACAAAGGCAGAGGTAACGGTCCTGCTGCTGGGTTGTTGCCCTCCTACGGCCTCCTCCACGTCTCCTGATGTACTGGCCTGTCTCCTGGTAGCGCCTCCATGCTCTGGACACTACGCTGACAGACACAGCAAACCTTCTTGCCACAGCTCGCATTGATGTGCCATCCTGGATGAGCTGCACTACCTGAGCCACTTGTGTGGGTTGTAGACTCCGTCTCATGCTACCACTAGAGTGAAAGCACCGCCAGCATTCAAAAGTGACCAAAACATCAGCCAGGAAGCATAGGAACTGAGAAGTGGTCTGTGGTCACCACCTGCAGAACCACTCCTTTATTGGGGGTGTCTTGCTAATTGCCTATAATTTCCACCTTTTGTCTATTCCATTTGCACAACAGCATGTGACATTTATTGTCAATCAGTGTTGCTTCCTAAGTGGACAGTTTGATTTCACAGAAGTGTGATTGACTTGGAGTTACATTGTGTTGTTTAAGTGTTCCCTTTATTTTTTTGAGCAGTGTATATATATAACAGACATTCCTTAACTATACCGATCAAAAATATAAATGCAACAATTTCAAAGATTTTACTGAGTTACAGTACATAGAAGGAAATCAGTCAATTGAAATAAATTCATTAGGCCCTAATCAGGTTTAATCAGCTTGTTGATATGCCACACCTGTCAAGATTATCTTGGTAAAGGAGAAATGCTCACTAACAGGGATGTAAACAAATTTGTGCACAAATTTGAGAGAAATGAGCATTTTTTTGTGAGTATAGAACATTTCTGGTATCTTTTATTTCAGCTCATGAAACATGGGACCAACAGCTGATATGTTGTGTTTATATTTTTGTTCAGTATTTGTTTGTCTAGCGGTTTCAAAAAACGTAGGCCATATTCCCTTGTCTCTCCATTCGATATGGAATATGACTTTGGGCTTTCATCGTTTTATGCATGCATGGTTTCTCTCCTGATCAAACAATATATTATTCTAACGGAGTTCCACCTCAAAAAGTTTTTGAATAGCCTACAAACGTATGGTAGCCAGGGCACTAATAATGAGAGAGAACAAACATTATCAATAGCCTGTAGAAAAATTGAATGACAAGTTTAAGCTTATTAAGAAAGAAGTGATCCATGCGGGGTGGAAAAATCCCTCCATGCGAGGTCAAAAACCTGTCCTCCTACTAACCCTATCATAAAAGCTTTAAGGCAAGTTAAAATTACAAACAGTAGCTTTTTTCCCTAATATTCTAATAGCCTAAGAAGGTGTTGTCCTAAAGTCTCTTCTTGCAAAAAGAACAACTACAAATGTTGGAGTCTATAAGCCTAGGCATAGGCTATTCTCAATCACAGCTTTATGAGAGATGGAACGAGGATGAGGCAACGTAATTATTATCCAGTTCTGAAGACTGTAGACTTGCTTATCCAGCCCATGAGTTATAACCTAATTCACTACGGTATGACAACTCGTTCCTTATTAGTTGACAGTCACTTTGCTGCATCATGTGCGCGAGACACACCTGTTCCATGCTGAATCTCCACCAGAAAGGAATGTTATCAAAAGTTTGCCTGCACTTAGCCTCTGCCCTGGCTTTCAGCAACATTATCTTTCATCATGATTCATCCAGTTGTAGCCCGCGATTTGGCGCTATTAAAATAAGGGCCGATAGGGAGCGATACCATCAAAAATCACAATGTTTTATGAGTACATAATCACAATAGGAAAAAGGTTGACATCGCCCAACAGCTGTACGCAGTATGAAATATTCACTTCCTCTGCCCCCTGACACCAGCCTTATTTTTGTGGAGGGCAGAGGTGCCATTAAGGACTGTTTCTCTCAGAGAGTCAGCAAACAGCACTGGGGGAGGAGTAAGACAGAGAAAGATAGAAAGTAGAGAAGGAGAAGTGGGCGCGAGAGAGAAGGGCAGGGGTGAGCTGCAGAGCCGGGCTGGGCCCTGGCTAGCACACAGAACCAGAGAGCCCACTCAGCCTAGTTTAACTAAGATAATGAATGACAGATAGCAGACAGGGACTCACTGCAGAACAATCACCACATCACATGCCCTGCACTGAGATACCGGCCGACCGAGCCTGCAGAACATTTGATGGTTAAGTTGGATCTGGCAAATCATGCCATCGCAGCATAAAAGGGAAAGGGGGATACCTAGTCAGTTGTACAACTGAATGCATTCAACTGAAATGGGTCTTCCGCATTTAACCCAACCCTTCTAAATCAGAGAGGTGCATGAGGCCGCCTTAATCGACATCCGCGTCATCGGCGCCCGGGGAACAGTGGGTTAACTGCCTTGCTCAGGGGCAGAACGAAAAGATTTTTACCTCGTCAGCTCTGGGATTCGATCCAGCAACCTTTCGGTTACCAGACCAACGCTAACATAGGCTAGTTATAGTCAAAACATACACGTCTGATAGCGACGAGGAGAGGGTTCTCTCAAGATCTCCTCAATGTTATACTGCAGTTGGAGAACTGGGAAGAACATTCAGCATTTCCTAGAACATCATTAGGTCTGTGTGTGAACAAAATCTCATGTAATGACTAAATCATTACAGTATAATTACAAAGGAAAGAGGGAGATACTAAAAGCATTTCTGCAGAGGACTGCGTGCTTTGTAGTGTCACGCATGGCTGTTTTGTCTCTGCCACTGTATGTCCTTTAGCTACAGGGGGCAGAATGCGGCTAATCAGTATTCAAGTGCAGCCCGACTCTATGCCCATGATGGTCAGCAGCATATGGACAGCATAGCCACGAGGGCTAGGTGGAGATTTGACCATACTGCTAACACATTACTATTACTACACTTGAGGTGTCAGTCAGAATTCCACTCTTCTTGCATATTTTTTTGCATGTTATTGAGACAGTACTGAAACAAGAGGGGGAGACAGTCAAGTGTGAAAATGGAGGATGCAGGGATTGGACCCCGGTCTCTGGTAGGGAGAAGCATAATGTGTTTAGAGCCGGGAGTGTTAACACAAGACTGTGGATAAACCATTAGCCCCTACCCTTATGTATTGTTGCTTGTGTAGGTCTGAGAGCATTGGAGGTACATGCAACATGCCAAGAAAATCCAGACAAGAGGTGGGCTAGCTATAATAACTATATTGCTCATATCTATCCAATATTTTCATATCTGTGCCCAAGTCAGGGCTAGGGGTTGATTTGGGATTGGTCAGTAGTCTAGTTCAAGAGGGGTGGAGAGAGGAAGAGTGGTGTCATGGAGTCACTGAATTCACAGGCCTGTATACAGGATGCTCTTGAAGCACAACGGAAGTTTGAGAATGAGAGAGTGCATGGGAAAGTAGTTGAGCCAAAGATCCTCAGGACTATAGACTGGGGCAGAGGTGGAAATGCTGAATGTCTGTCTCTCTTATGCACATCCTGTCTGGTATGTGTGGGGAAAATATGTTAGCCAACATGCAGGCACCATTTGTGAATGCTCCAATAGGCCTGCGTGTGGTTGTTGATTAATTCCCTAAGTGAACCACAAAAGTAGGCTAAGAATACACACATCAATTGTGGTGGGATATGCTAGGCTGTGTTTTACCGGTTGGTTTGGTTTCATCCAGTGTCCCACTTTCTGCGATCATCACAGCTCCAGAATAGTATGACATCATAGGTATTTTCAGCCTGAGCAATCGAGTGCTGATTTTACACCGACTCAGATCTTTATTGAAGAAAAAAGCCTACATCCTCCTTACTGATTTCAGTGTGGGTTTATGATGATGTGGCAGACTACTTATTATAACAATTATATTCGGGCGCTGTTACAAAGTAAGTGTATCAAATCAGTCCCCAGTGTTACAAAGTTACTGTAGCGTTACTATACTTGCGCTCGTTCTCGAGCAACTTCACAATAAATTTGTTGCGAAATATAAATAAGCTTACATTTTCTGTATAGCAATAAAGGATAACGTTTGTCTGTGTAGAACAAAACCAACCCGAACTCAATCGACTCACACGTCATCCTTTCAATTTTTTTCGTAGTAGGCGATCATAATAGTAGTAGCTGAATCGCGCTACCAAGACTATTAGCTCAGTTTCGATCCAGTGAGATCAACTACTATTTATCCGCCTAGCCTACTGTTACTCACCCCAATATGACCAACTCGCCGTATTTCACCGGGTCTTTAACGGGCACATCATCTTCGTCCTGGTTCGGCGAATTCATCAGACTGGCGCGAGCTTGGTCTTGTAAACGTTCGAGAGCGATAGTAGTGAAATAAAATCACAAATACACCCTTCAAACTACGTGGAAGTTTCTTGATTTTAATTCTATCCAAGTTTGATTAGAGGCAAGAGTTTCTTGAGAATTCTTGTTCTTCGTTTTATTGTTTTGATTCCGTGAGCGAGCATCTTTTGAAAATAATGTAGAAAAGCTACTAATTTAAGGCCCGCGCGACACAAAACTGTTCTGTAGCCGAGTGTACAAAAACAGCTCGCGGGCAGAGGGAGTCGACTGACCCATCTTTTGTAGGGGAGGACAATAAAACAAAAAACCCCAAAAGGAATAATACAGTCCCTATAAGATCACAATCAAAAATTTTTTCGTACGTATTGTTTTGAATCAGAAATACTGTGTCGGGATAATACTGAAATATCATTTTGTTCTTCCTGAAAATTCAATTCAGTGACCAAAAATCTCCCTTTGAAAACCTTTCAGATTGTCGAGGTCTTGATGAGAAGCTTGCAAGTAGTGACTATTATGTAAAATAAAAAAGCGGTTTCAAATTCTGGAGGAAATACACTCCCTTTGTAGTCCAGGCTCAGCATATTATATTTCACATTCTTGATTTACATTTTTTTGTAATTTTATAGAAGAGCTTGAAGAATTGTGCAATGTCTCTCTGGTGGCAGTCATTATAACGTGCCTACTACTTCTCTTGTTGACTGTTTAGATTTCATTTGGAAGTGGGTCAGACAGCCATTCTTTTATTTCAAAAAAGCCAATCCCAGCATATCGGTACACTCAGTCTCATTCCCATTGACATAGGTTGGGAAACAGGGATATTGGACATGTAATAGATTTTGAATTCAATAAAAAAAAATCAGTTACCCATTTTGTGGGTCAGTTCACCTGTGTGAAAACCTGTTCGCATTCAAAGTAAAAGGCCCCCATTGAAACTGATACAAACAGTGGAATAATGCCATATTTGGACTAGATCATGCTAAACAAGGTTGAAATGTTGTTATATAACTAAGAAATAAATATGACAATGAATTAATTTGATAATAAACAGTATATAAAATGTGAATTTATTAGACTGTATGTTTGCATTGAGGCATATACAGTGCATTCGGAAAGTATTCAGACCACTTGACTTTTTCCACATTTTGTTACGTTACAGCTAAAATTGACAAAATTATTTCCCCCCTCATCAATCTACACACAATACCTCATAATGACAAAGCAAAAACTGTTTTTTAGGAATGTTAGCAAATGTATATATAAAAAAATGGAAATATAACATTAACATAAGTATTCAGACCTTTTCCTTAGTACTTTGTTGAAGCACCTTTGGCAGTGATTACAGGCTTGAGTCTTCTTGGGTATGGCGCTACACGTTTGGCACACTTATATATAGGGAGATTCTCCCATTCTTCTCTGCAGATCCTCTCAAGCTCTGTCAGGTTGGATGGGGAGCGTTGATGCACAGCTATTTTCAGGTCTCTCCAGAGATGTTCGATCAGGTTCAAGTCCGGGCTCTAGCTGGGCCATTCAAGGACATTCAGAGACTTGTCCCGAAGCCACTCCTGCGTTGTCTTGGCTGTGTGCTTAGGGTCATTGTTCTGTTGGAAGGTGAACCTTCACCCAAGTCTGAGGTCCTGAGCGCTCTGTAGCAGGTTTTCATCAAGGATCTTTCTGTACTTTGCTCCGTTCATCTTTCCCTCGATCCAGTCTAGTCTCCCAGTCCCTGCCGCTGTAAAACATCCCCACACCATGATGCTGCCATCACCATGCTTCACCGTAGGGATGGTGCCAGGTTTCCTCCAGACGTGACGCTTGGCATTCAGGCCAAAGAGTTCAATCTTGGTTTCATCAGACCAGAGAATCTTGATTCTCATGTCTGAGAGTCTTTAGGTGCCTTTTGGCAAACTCCAAGCGGGTTGTAATGTGCCTTTTACTGAGGAGTGGATTCTGTCTGGCTACTCTACCATAAAGGCCTGATTGGTGGAGTGCTGAAGAGATGACTGTCCTTCTGGAAGTTTCTCCCATCTCCACAGAGGAACTCTGGAGCTCTGCCAGAGTGACCATAGGGTCCTGGTCACCTCCCTGACCAAGGCCCTTCTTCCCATTGCTAAGGTTGGCTTGGCGGCCAGTTCTAGGTAGAGTCTTGGTGGTTCCAAACTAATTTAATTTCAGAATGATGGAGGCCACTGTGTTCTTGGTGACTTTCAATGCTGCAGAAATGTTTTGATACCCTTCCCCAGATCTGTGTCTTGATACAATCCTGTCTCAGAGCTCTATGGCCAATTCCTTCGACCTCATGGCTTGGTTTTTGCTCTGACATGCACCGTCAACTGTGCTACCTTATATAGACAGGTGTGTGCCTTTCCAAATAATTTCCAATCAATTGAATTTACCACAGGTGGACTCCAATCAAGTTGTAGAAACATCTCAAGGATGATTAATGGAAACAGGATGCACCCGAGTTCAATTTCGAGTCTTATAGCAAAGGGTCTGAATACTTGTGTTTTTCTGTTAGTTTTTTTCTTCTAAAAACCTGTTTTCACATTGTCATTATGGGGTATAGTGTGTAGATTGATGAAAAAAAGTGTTATCCAATGTAACAAAATGTGGAAAAAGTCAAGGGGTCTGAGTACTTTCTGCATGCACTGTATATACAGTACCAGTCAAAAGTTTGTATGCACCTACTCATTCAAGTTTTTCTTTATTTTTACTATTTTCTACATTGTAGAAAAGCAGTGAAGACATCAAAACTATGAAATAACACATATGGAATCATTGGTAAACAAAAAAGTGTGAAACAAATCAAAATATATTTTAGATTTTAGATTCTTTAAAGTAGCCAACCTTTGCCTTGATGACAGCATTACACACGCTTGGAATTCTCTCAACCAGCTTCATGAGGAATGCTTTTCTAACAGTCTTGAAAGAGTTCCCAGATATGCTGAGCACTCGTTTTAATGCTTTTCCTTCACTCTGCGATCCAACTCATCCCAAACCATCTCAATTGGGCTGAGGTCAGGTGATTGTGGAGGCCAGGTCATCTGATGCAGCACTCCATCACCCTCCTTCTCGGTCAAATAGCTCTTACACAGCCTGGAGATGTGTTTTGGTCATTGTCCTGTTGAAAAACAAATGATAGTCCCACTAGTCGAAAACCAGATGGGATGGCGTATCACTGCAGAATGCTATGATAGCCATTCTGCTTAAGTGTGGCGCAGCGGTCTAAGGCACTGTATCTCAGTGCTAGAGGCGTCACTACAGACCCTGGTTCGATTCCAGGCTATATCACAACCGCCCGGGATTGGGATTCCCATAGGGCGGCGCACAATTGGCCCAGTGTCGTCTGGTCATTGTAAATACGAATTTGTTCTTAACTGACTTGCCTAATTAAATAAATGTAAAAACAAAACAAAGGAAAAAACAAAAAAATATTCTTACTGGTGTCCATTAGTAGTGGTTTCTTTGCAGCAATTCGACTATAAAGGCCTGATTCATGCGGTCTCCTCTGAACATTTGATGTTGCGATGTGTCTATTACTTGAACTCTGTGAAGCATTTATTTGGGCTGCAATTTCTGAGGCTGGTAACTCTACTTATCCTCTGCAGCAGAGGTGACTCCTTTCCAGTGGCTGTC
The DNA here is from genome assembly GCF_045679555.1 of Salvelinus alpinus. Classification (NCBI taxonomy): domain Eukaryota; kingdom Metazoa; phylum Chordata; class Actinopteri; order Salmoniformes; family Salmonidae; genus Salvelinus; species Salvelinus alpinus. The sequence continues at coordinate 42,185,416 of NC_092112.1, read as the reverse complement.
CTCATGAGAGCCAGTTTCATCATAGCGCTTGATGGTTTTTCCAACTGCACTTGAAGAAACTTTCAAAGTTCTTGAAATGTTCTGCATTGACTAACCTTCATGTCTTAAAGTAATGATGGACGGTCGTTTATCTTTGCTTATTTGAGGTGTTCTTGCCATAATATGGACTTGGTCTTATCTTCTGTATACAATCCCTACCTTGTCTCAACACAACTGATTGGCTCAAACGCATTAAGAAGGAAAGAAATTCCACAAATTAACTTTTAACCTGTTAATTGAAATGCATTCCAGGTGACTACCTCATGAAGCTGGTTGACAGACTGCCAAGAGTGTGCAAAGCTGTCATCAAGGCAAAGGGTGGCTACTTTGAAGAATCTCAAATATATAATATATTTTGATTTGTTTAACACTTTTTGGTTACTACACGATTCCATATGTGTTATTTCATAGTTTTGATGTCTTCACTATTATACTACAATGTAGAAAATAGTAAAAAATAAAGAAAAACCCTGTATATATGGGGAGTACACTGTATATATGCACTGTACAACCTTACCCCATTTCATTGGTGCACACTTTAAAGGTATCAGCCTACTCAGTGACACCCACAGATTACAATTCCAAAGAGTTTACACTAATATTAGCGTCATTGATCTTTTTGCAGGACTTTGATGGTGGGAAATCACCTCCCCAGTCAACCTATTTTGCGTAATGAACATTTATATTGGACTGTACAGCTTTACCTATAGAGTGTGCACCCATGAAATGAGGTATCAGCCATAGAGCTAAATAGAAGACTCATCTTTATGTCTGTGCCATTATAGCTTCTGTGACAGCATGGGCAGCGCCTTTGAGGCTACAACCCATAGGAATCCCCACCCAGTTGACTACTTCGACTACTTTAAAATGGCAGAAGCATTGATGGAAGCCCTCAATGGCACTGCCCATGCTGAAACAGGCTTTTGGCCATTAGAGGCCTCTATCATTCTCTATGGCATCAGCCTACTCAGTGACGCTCAGAACACAACTATGTGGAGAAAGGGTGGGCAACCCTGGTCCTATGTTTTTGATTTAACGTACCTGGAAGACCAGGTGTGTTGAATTTAGGCAATCATTGAACTGATCAATTAGCTCAGTTGGTCAGGTGTGGTGCTTAGTTGGAACAAAATCCTGCATTACCTACGGCACTCGAGGAACAGTGTTGCCTACCCCCGATGTAGAGTTTACACACATATTAGCGTCTTAGCTCTTATTGCGTGACTCTGAAACCACTGTGAAATGACCCACATTAGCTCACGATTCAACCTACTATGTGTATTGAATATTTATATTGGACTGTACAACCTCAACTAAAAGTGTGCACCCATTTACTGGGGTATCAGCCGAATCCGCAATCAAATTTGATTTGTCACATACTTCGTAACCAACAGGTGTGGACTAACAGTGAAATGCTTACTTACGGGCCCTCCCCAACAATGCAGAGAGAAAGAAAATAGAGAACTAATAGAAAAGTTAAATACGTAATAATAAAAGTCCATAATTGATACACAATGAGTAACGATAACTTGGCTATATACAAGGGGTACCAGTACCGAGGCGATGTGCAGGGGTACGGGGTAAATGAGGTAGATATGTACATATAACTCAAAATAAAGTGACAGATAGTAAACAGGAGGAGCAGAGTAAAAAAAAAATGTTAAAAAAAATTGCTCTTATTGCAGGACTCCGAACCCACTGTGAAATGAACAACGTTAACAACATTGTGTAAACTAGACATAGTTGTATTCTGTGGGTGTCACTGAGTAGGCTGATACACCATTTCATAGGTGCACACTCAATAGGTAAAGCTGTACAGTGCATATACACATTCTAAAAAAGGCTACGTGTGCACCACCAAGTCAGAACAGTAGTCTATGAGGGGAAAAGGACAAAATTATTATGGGGAGGCACATGGGCGACTAACAGCTTTCTACACAACATACACTTAGTATTACTTTCTTAGCTACAGTATACATATCTCCCTGGCATATTACATAATTTATGCGGCAGCATACAATACATTTTTGGACTGTGCTCACTTGACCAGGAAGGTGGCACGGCGGTCCTTCTTGTGGGCAAATTTTGTGATCAAACTTTGTCATCAAAGTCTGTTATTCTCTGGATTTATAGTGCTTTCAAGACAACTGGGAACTCTGTAAAAAAAAAACAAGGTCGAATCATGACGCAAGTGATCTTCAGGTCGAAGCTCTAGAAATAGGCCAGAGTTCCCGACTTGGAATTCCGAGTTGGATGACATTTCAAAACTGTCACAGTTTCTGTGTTATTTGATTGTTGTTTCCTTATGTTACCGCTGGAGGGCACCCTTACCCTGTTTTTCTTGTTTCCAGGTTACCCTGATTATTACTTATTGCATTCACCTGTGTTTAATTACCTTCTCTGTTCACCTGGTTGCCTTGTTATTTGGGTTCCTCAGTTGGCCTGTATCTTTGCTTAGGTCTCATGTTTTTTTATTAGTGTGCTCTTGTCCGGTTGCCTTGTTTCTGTTAAGACTCGAAGTAAAAGTTCTGGATTTTACCCTTATCTCTGCTTGCTGTGTTTCTCTGCGGCTGGGTTCGAGTTAATACTAGCGTTATTGTTACAAAAACGTGTTTTCCCAGTTGGAGTTAATTTTTTTTCAGAGTTCCCAGTTGTCTTGAACTCACTGAAGTCTGAGATTTCCCAGTTCCAAGTTTCCAGTTGTTTTGAACGCAGCAGTAGTTATGCTCATTGACAGCATGGCCAATGTATTCAACATTTTCTGGCCCATGGTGTTGCATGTGAATGTTTATCATTTTAAGCTTGGAAAATAGACCCTTAACCCAGACTTGGACCGCACACCCTTTCCACTGAATAGCAGGCTAGTGATTGCTTTGCAACGCTTGCAGTTAGCCACTGATTCCTTCCAAACCACTCATTGTTGAATTTGCGATTTCCAACCTGTTGTGTAATGTTTATGTCCAATGGCCGATGAGCACCGATACGTTTTATCTATAATTTCTCTTCATATGACAAGTATTGAAAAGGATATGCCAGTAGATTGTGAAAGTATGATTTTGAAAGTATGATGAGATTTTGAAAGTATGATGACATGATAAGTCCAATCAAAGCTACGGTAGATATAATGTGATTAGCCAATGACCTTGAGCCTTCTTGGATGGGCACTTCTAATGTAAATCTATGGCAGCACCTAAGGGGCTTGAACTTTCTAGCTCTCTCTGTAGATTTTGCGGGGACGTAGTGTCCCCATGAGTGACAAAACACTGAGCCAATCACGGTGCAACTAGAGAACATTACCAACCCCTACGCTCTGTATTTTATGCTGGCTGCCCCACCAATACAGAAAGCACTGAACTAGGCTGAAACAGCTGCAATTTGGAGCTGCCTTAAGAAAGCAAAAAAGATGTTTGTATGCGGCTTTATTAACTCAATTATTATATATTTTGTAATGTTTACAAACTGATATGTGACATGAATTAATGGCAAAATAAATAGCTAAACAAGTGGAGCTCAAAACAGGTGGAGCTCTGCCCCACTTTCCCTGAATGCTGGGTCGCCACTGCAATTACACAGTCTAATAAATCAGCAGTGGGATTTGAACAGTTATTTTACTGTTTTGTCAAATTAATGAATTGTATTTATTTTTAAGTTAAATTACAACATTCTAACCTTTTTTTTGCACTAGTCTAACTATGGCATTACTCAACAATTTGTATCCGTTTGATTAGTTTCAGTGGGGAACTTATGTTGAAGGCGAACCGCAAATTGTGGCTAGCTTCACACAGGTGATTAGTTCCACATCTACATTCTACAGCATTGTATACTTGTCTGTACTTTTTAAAAATATAAATTTGTGAAATATCTGTAAATGTTCCCTAATTTCTGTAACTTCAAAATCCAACAGTTACATTGGGTCAATGTATTTTCTTTGACAAATGGTAGCAGACTACTGCTAACTACCTCACACTTCCCCTCTCTCGCCCTGTGTGTGTATGAGAGAGAGTGAGAGAGAGAGATGACAATATTAGAGACACATTTCCCTCAGATTACACAGATCCACAAAGAATTTGAAAACAAACCCAATTTTGATAAATTCCCGTATCTACTGGGTGAAATACCATAGTGTGCCATCGAGAGAGAGAGAGAGAGAGAGAACTGAAATTCACTGGTCGCTTAAACTCAGGGACTGTTCGCTTCGATAGAACAAGGTCTGCTTCTGGCCACAGGAAGGCGGTGCTTGTCACAAAGTTCTGAAAGTTTTCAAAATATCAGTGAGGAAATAAATATGGTATCTATTTATCACCATAAATAGCTGTGTTGAATTGACAATCCCTAGCCACCTCACTGTCCCAAAGAACTAGAGGTCGACCGATTATGATTTTTCAACGCCGATATCGATTATTGGAGGACCAAAAAAAGTGCTGTTTGAATGAATGCTTACGAGCCTGCTGCTGCCTACCACCGCTCAGTCAGACTGCTCTATCAAATCATAGACTTAATTATAATATAATAACACAGAAATACGAGCCTTAGGTCATTAATATGGTCAAATCCGGAAAATATAATTTAGAAAACAAACGTTTATTCTTTCAGTGAAATACAGAACCGTTCCGTATTTTATGTAACGGGTGGCATCCATAAGTCTAAATATTGCTGTTACATTGCACAACCTTCAATGTTATGTCATAATTATGTAAAATTCTGGCAAATTAATTACGGTATTTGTTAGGAAGAAATGGTCTTCACAGTTCGCAACGAGCCAGGTGGCCCAAACTGCTGCATATACCCTGACTCTGCTTGCACAGAACGCAATAGAAGTGACACAATTTCCCTAGTTAATATTGCCTGCTAACAAGAATTTCTTTAAACTAAATATGCAGGTTAAAAAAATATACTTGTGTATTGATTTTAAGAATGGCATTGATGTTTATGGTTAGGTACATTGGTGCAACGACAATGCTTTTTTCGTGAATGCGCTTGTTAAATCATCACCCATTTGGCGAAGTAGGCTGTGATTCGATGATAAATTAACAGGCACTGCATTGATTATTTGCAACGCAGGACAAGCTAGTTAAACTTGGAATATCATCAACCATGTGTAGTTAACTAGTGATTATGTTAAGATTGATTGTTTTTTGTAAGATAAATTTACTGCTAGCTAGCAACTTACCTTGGCTCCTTGTTACACTCGCGTAACAGTTAGTTAGCCTGCCACGCAGTCTCCTCGTGGAGTGCAATGTAATCGGCCATAATCAGCGTCCAAAAATGACCGATTGTTATGAAAACTTGAAATCGGCCCTAATTAATCGGCCATGCCGATTAATCGGTCGACCTCTACAAAGAACCTCAAGAGTCTTCAGTGGAACTTTCCAACGGAGGTCTCGGCATGTAGGTAGTGGAGGTGGTTCACCAAACTACCCAAACGTGGGGGCGAATCCTCCACTTAAGTAAAATGTTCACTTAGTCTCCAATTGACACTAATGCATGACTAAGTGAAAATAGGATTTGTCGTATGATGAGTAACCATGGATGAAACATGAAGACTCCCAGCTGTCAGCCTTTATCCCAGAAGGCTTACACAGATTTGGAGTCACATACATAGACAACCTAGTCAGTCACATGTCCAGTAGGGTCTAATCACTGCACAGAGCCATGCTGTCCATCTCCCTGGGTTGTTGTTCTTCACTCTATGACCAGGCAGAACGTGAGCTTTGTGCCGCAGGTTTTGAATGAGACCCAGCCAGGCCATGGTATGCCACTGAGCCTGTAATGGAATCTGTTAGGCCTGCACAAGGTCAGAGACTGGTTCTAAGGCTGAAGCATCACCTGCGACTAGGGTTGCCGATTGGGATCAAACTCCCTCTGGGAGATCATGAAAGTCATTCAGCCTTCAACACTGTACATTTGAAGGTATTCATTTCAGTCGGCTTTAGCTGCTCCCTGGGAGGTAAAGGTCAATTCCGGGAGAGTTGAAAACCGTTCTCCGAGTAAAACGTCTAAAGCCCTATCGACCATACAGCTATTTCTAATACGCAACAAAAGTGAGGTATACATGTGTTCGTTATGTACGTGCTCCTCTGTTTTGAGCCAGCTTCAACTTTGTTAGCTCTTTCTTTGCTGCACTTGACCATATTACTGGACAGTAATCAAGACCAGACAAGACCAGAGCCTTAACTAGTACAGTTGAATTGTGTAAAAAAACACAGAACATCTGTTTATAACAGACATACACCTCCCCATCTTCACAACAACTTTGTCAATATGACTTAACCTGGATAATTTACCATCCAATGTTATACCTGTGGCGGTCACGACATTTCGTCAGCCGGTGTTTTTTTGAATAATCTCCTGGTTTCCACACATAGCCTATAAGCCATTTAAAAAAAGTCAAATTAATCCATGTAAAATAGCCTACACCTTCACAATAAATCCATTATTTCTTTCAGACAGGTCTAAAGAAGCATGTTATGAAGAAAATGTAGTCTATTTCAGAAGAAAAGAATATCATTCTCAGTTGTCCTTATGTTAGATCATGATGTGGCTATGCCAAATGGATGTGGGCTACACTAGTTCATTTAGCAGACAAGATTTGCTTATAATTCCGTGGCATTATTTTATATTATGAAGAATACAATTGAACAAAGCTGAATAAAATAGAATTATTGTCTCCCAAACAATTTGAGGGAGTGCACACATGCGGCTATTCTATGTTGAGCAGTCAACAAATAAATAGGTAGTCCTATATGCTTCATTTAGAGTTATTAATGTAACTTTAGTTGTTCTACAAACGTTGGGCTATGTTTTGCTTTTTAATACATTGTAAGGCTGCATGATGAGATTCTAATGATGATTTGAAAAAAGTCGCCTGAAAGGCATGAGCTCTGCTTTGTTTTTTTCGCAGGCTGAACACACTTCATTAGTCTCTCATTCACAATTTGACAAGCACTTGATAATGCCTCGAATTTCACGGCGGCATCCCCTTTGTGGCTGTAATGTACCCTAAAAAAATCCATGCCTTTTGCGGCCCGGAGTGCTGCTTTGTGGCCTTCTTCCTCAGTGTGCTGTGCAATCGGAAGCCCTCTCACTCACATGGTTCTCCGTCAAGTCATTGGGTTTTTCTCACAGGCTACAAATGAAGACAGACACATCCGGGACGCAACTGCGCGCATCCTTATCCAATTCCGAGGTGCGTATTGGAAGAACTGTCCACATTTACTTTTCGTCAGCCAACAAGATGATCAACAAGATGAGTAGGCCTAACGAACAGAAAAAGCACTAGCCTATGTCAATCTACTAGTACAAAAGTCGACATATCCTATTCTGTGCGATAAATAAATATTCCATACATAGTCTGGGACACTTGTGGGATGCGATAGATCCCAAATTAATACAACCACTAGCATCAAAACACATTTTTTTATGCAATGTGGCTGAACGCAACAGATCAGAACGTTTACATTAAAATGTTGATAAACTATTAGGCTATTTCTTCACATTATAAGTGAAGCAATGAGCACATGGTAGTAGGCTATAAGCGCAAATGTTTCATTCGCGCAAAACACCAATTATGCATGTAATGCTTTTATTATAAAAGTGCATTTTTACGGTGAAAATGAGCTTCCCCAAACTTCAAACTCACGTGCTGTTTATATATTTGCCAGTTAGGCTCTATACCCCTTGTAAAGCGGATTAATGTGCTTCATTTTAAGAAGTTATTTGGCCGCTTTAGTTGTGATACAAACCTTATGGCTGCAATCCCGTCACCGGGATCGATATGACAGCAGCCAGTGACCAGTGCAGGGCGCCAAATTCTAAAAACAGAAATCTCATAATTAGAATTCCTCAGACATTCATGTGTCTTATATCATTTTAAAGGTAATCTTGTTGTTAATCTCACCAAAGTGTCCGATTTCAAATAGGCGTTTTCAGCGAAAGCACTACAAACGATTATGTTAGGTCACCACAAAACCACAATAAGCACAGCCATTTTTCCAGCGAAAGATAGCTTTCACAAAAACCAGAAATAGAGATAAAATGAATCACTAACCTTTGATTATCTTCATCAGATGACACTCATAGGACTTCATGTTACACAATACATGCATGTTTTGTTTGATAAAGTTCATATTTATATAAAAAGTTTACATTGGCGCGTTACATTCACTAGTTGCAAAAACATCAAGTGATTTTGCATAGCCACATCGTTTCAACAGAAATACTCATCATAAATGTAGATGATAATACAAGTTATACACATGGAATTATAGATATACCTCTCCTTAATGCAACCGCTGTGTCAGATTTCAGAAAAACTTTACGGAAAAATAAACCTGAAATAATCTGAGACGGAGCTCAGAACAATAGCCAAATTAGCCGCCATGTTGGACTCAACAGAAACCAGAAAATACATGATAAATGTTTCCTTACCTTTGATGAACTTCATCAGAATGCAGTCCTAGGAATCTCAGGTCCTCAATAAATGCTTGATTTGTTCGATAATGTCATTATCGAACAAATGTTATTTATGTCCAATTAGCTACTTTCGAATTGTTTACCAAACGCCCTAACCAAAGTCTCAAAGCGCGTCCACTATAACGTGACGAAATGTGCAAAAGTTCCGTTACAGTCAGTAAAAACATGTCAAACGATGTACTGAATCAATCTTTAGAATGTTGTTAACATACATCTTGAATAACGTTCCAACCGGAGAATTACATCGACTTCAATTGACCGATGGAACGGAGCTCACTCTCACGTGAACGCGCCAGTTCAATGCGTGGGCACCTCATGGAAGTGATTACTCATTCCTGTCTCCTTCGGCCCCAATTCACATTGGAGTCATCAGATAAAGTTCTATTGACTGTTGACATCTAGTGGAAGCCGTAGGAAGTGAAAACCCATCCATATCTCTCTGTATTTTCAATGAGAGCTTGGTTACAAATCTGGCACCCCCAGAAAATATCCAAACAGGAAGTGGAACTTCTCAGGTTTTTGCCTGCCATATGAGTTCTGTTATACTCACAGACATAATTCAAACTGTTTTAGAAACTTCAGAGTGTTTTCTATCCAATACTATATAATATATACGTAATAATATGCATATATTAGCAACTATGACATAGGAGCAGGCCGTTTACTCTGGGCACCTCTGTGCACCGTTCATCCAAGCTACTCAATACTGCCCCTTCAGCCATAAGAAGTTAAAACATTTAGGCCAATGGGCTAGGCTACATGAGGTGTGCGACTATGATTTCGAAAAAGTCGCAAAAATAGGTGATAATATATAATTGATTTATTTAACTAGGCAAGTCAGTTAAGAACAAATTCTTATTTACAATGACGGCCTACCCTGGCCAAACCCTAACCAGTACGACGCTGGGCCAATTGTGCGCTGCCATATGGGACTCCCAATCACGGCCGGTTGTGATACAGATCAGATATGTTCGATCAGGAATCGAACCAGGGTCTGTAGTGACGCCTCTAGTACTGAGATGCAGTGCCTTAGACCATTACGGCACTCGGAAGCCCATAATTCACAAGTGATAGGCTAATATTGTCACCTATCTGACTTTCCTTGATTTTATCTTTAATACATATACAAAATAATATATGTGTGACATTTGTTTTGATTAAGAATGGACCATTATCATGCACCTGTATCGAAACAAGGGCAGCGGGAAAAAATACATGTCATCTATGCACTTAAATAGCGAATGGAGGACGCTTTTCCCCATGGTTTATTTTCATGCCAGCCAGGTAAGCTATACTCCTGTTGTAAATATAAGCAATGTGCTTAAAATCTCTTAAGGATCCACCCCTTTTTTTCAAATTTTCGCCTAATATGACATACCCAAATCTAACTGCCTGTAGCTCAGGACCTGAAGCAAGGACATGCATATTTTTGATACCATTTGAAAATAAACACTTTGAAGTTTGTGGAAATGTTAAATTAATGTAGGAGAATGTAACACATTAGATCTGGTAAAACATAATATAAAGAAAAAAACATGCATTTGTTTGTATTTTTTTGTACTATCATCTTTGAAATGCAAGAGAAAGGTCATAATGTATTATTCCAGCCCAGGCACAATTTAGATTTTGGCCACTAGTTGGCAGCAGTGTATGTGCAACGTTTTAGACGGATCCAATGAATCATTGCATTTCTGTTCAAAATGTTTTATCAAGACTGCCCAAATGTGCCTAATTGGTTAATTAATACATTTTCAAGTCAATAACTGTGCACTCTCCTCAAACAATAGCATGCATGGTATTCTTTCACTGTGATAGCTACTGTAAATTGGACAGTGCAGTCAAATTAACAAGATTTTAAGCTTCAAGAGCAGATATGTCTATGTCCTGGGAAATGTTCTTGTTACTTACAACCTCATGCTAATCACATTAGCCTACGTTAGCTCAACCGTCCCACGGGGGACCCACCGATCCTGTTTAATGTTAGGAAAGCTGAGAAATAAATATAGTAGGCCTAGCCTATAGAAAGCTGATGGGATGCTCGTCTTTTTATTAGCGGCCATCACTCTGTTTTCTCTCGCAATTGCATAGCCTATAGAAATGTTGCACAACATTACATTTACATTTACATTTACATTTACATCACAACATCAGTGTTTGATTAGATTTTCGAATGCATTTGCATTGATGTCAGAGTGATTAGGGTGCTGAGTACCAGGTAGTTAGCTAGTTTGGTAGGCTACTAATGACCAGCAGCATCAGAGTTTGGAGAAGCTTAATTATGTGACTAAATGGTCATGTGGAATTTGACTTCCTTCATGACCACCGGTGTGGCGGTAATATGGTCACCTAGTCACACCCTAATGCACACATCCAATTGACGTTTAGGTCGTGGAGGATGTTTTGAACCACACACAAAGCTTTCAGTTTTAGTTGCATTTAAGACCAGTCCATTATTAATAATCCATTCTGATACTGACTGACTCGTTATTTAGAATTTCAGTGATCTCACTGGCTTTGGGTGCTGACATGTAGAGTGTGGGCTCATCCGCATACATAGTCATTCTAGCTTTGTGTAAGACCAGTGGCAAATCATTTGTAAAAATAGAGAATAGTATTGGCCCAAGACAACTGACCTGAGGGACAACGCACTGTACATACAGTGCATTCGGAATGTATTTAGACCCCTTTACTTTTTCCACATTTTGTTACGTTACAGCCTTATTCTAAAATGAATCAAATATTTCCCCCCCTCAATCTACACACAATACCCCATAACGATAAAGCGAAAACAGGTTTTTAGATTTTTTTGCAAATGTATGATAAAACATAATTATTCAGACCCTTTGCTATGAGACTCAACATTTAGCTCAGGTGCATCCTGTTTCCATTGATCATCCTTGAGATGTTTCTACAATTTGATTGGAGTCCACCTGATGTAAATTCTATTGATTGGCCATGATTTCAAATTAAATTTGATTTGTCACATGCGCCAAATACAACAGGTACCTTACCGTGAGAGGCTTACTTACAAGCCCTTAACCAACAATGCAGTTCAAGAAATAGAGTTAAGAAAGTATTTACTAAATAAACTAAAGTAAAAAATATAATAAAAGTAACACAATAAAGTAACAATACAGAGGCAATATACAGGTATCAATGTGCGGGGGTGAAGGTTAGTCGAGGTAATTTGTACATGTAGGTAGGGGTAAAGTGACTATGCATAGATAATAAACAGTGAGTAGCAGTAGTCTAAAAAAAGGGTCACCGGGGGGTCAACGTAAATAGTCCGGGTGGCCATTTGATAAATTGTTCAGCATGGCTTGGGGGTAGAAGCTGTTAAGGAAGCTTTTGGACCTAGACTTGGCGCTCCGGTACCGCTTGCCGTGTGGTAGCAGAGAGAACAGTCTATGACTTGGGTGACTGGAGTCTTCGACAATTTTTTGGGCCTTCTGACACTGCCGAGTATATAGGTCCTGGATGGCAGGAAGCTTGGATGCCGAGCTGTTACCATACCAGGCTTTGATGCAACCGGTCAGGATGCTGTCGTTGGTGCAGCTGTAGAACCTTTTGAGGATCTGGGGACCCATAGCAAATCTTTTCAGTCTCCTGAGGGGGAAGAGGTGTTGTCGTTCCCTCTTAATGACCGTCTTGGTGTGTTTGGACCATGATAGTTTGTTGGTGATGTGGACACCAAGGAACTTGAAACTCTCGACCCGCTCCACTACAGCCCCTTTGATAAGAATGGGGGCATGTTCGGCCCTCCTTTTCATGTAGTCCACTATCAGTTGTCCCCTCTCTTCCCACCAGCTGGCAACTCAGTCAAGATTATGTGTTCAGGCTCCACATGACATTTGTGACATACAGTATATCTCAATAGAGGCACAGAAGAGGCCAGATCCACTGGCTGGCATTTCAATGCACAGAATTGGAGGCGATTTTGTGTAAAAGGAGTCAAATTAAAATGGATCGAATTACAGGGGTTTTCACCGCATTGCCACTGCCCACTGCTGAACCACCCCATAACAAAGGCCAACTGCTGTATGTACGGTATGTCAAACGGACACCAAAAACTTTAACATTGACCCACATCTCTTTTTCTGGTCACCCCAATAATTCTTCAATGTGGAATTAGAATCCTTGATTACAGTGTAGAAAGCAGATAACACCCAATAGTGGAGTCACAGAGAGAGACTGTCTGGGAACCATATTTGGTGATATGATTTGAGATCTGACTGTGTGCCTTATTATTGTGTTAGTAAGGAATGCATTACTTTTTGCTATCACTATGCAGCCAGCTGTTGGATGCGGATTTATTTCAGTCCTAGAACAAGAGCACAGAGCAGCCAGTGGAGAGTTTGTTTTTGGAAACACACATTTATACACACACACATGTACAGACACACACGTGCAAACGCACAAAGCATATACTCACTACTACCATGTTTTAACTACCAGTCATACGTAACATAAACACACAAAGCACACATTCCCCCCCTCTTTCCCACTGTCACATTATTTTTGTCATCCTCTCTTTCACACACACACACGCATACACGCACGCACACAGTAATTATGTAATGGCTCTGGATGCTCCACATGCATCATCAAGATGTTTCCTGCTTGTGGTTGAGGTATTGGCTGCTAAGGCTGATCTGAATGATGAATGGGACTTAATTTGGCAGACTATGGGAGAAGTAGTAACGATCCAATATTCCCCTCTGATTTAACTCGCTTCTCTTCTACAAAATGCCTAGCAGACTCAATTTCTAGTGTCTAATGCTTATATCCCCCCTCCTTTCTCCCTCTCTCTCATGCCATACAGCAGGTGTCAGGCGATCACCAGGGAAACAAGTGCAAACAAAGTAAAGGTACAGTATTTAGCAGTGCAGTGCTCTCACCTCGTGGCTGAGGGCTCACTAACCGAACAGAGCTTTGGATGCTTTTGGCTGTTCCTTCACATTTTATATGATTTGGAGGGTTATATGTTTGTCAATAGTTCAGCTGATATGATATGGAGGGTTATATGTATGTCAGTAGTTCAGCTGATATGATATGGAGGTTTATATGTGTGTCAGTAGTTCAGTTGATATAATATGGAGGGTTATATGTTTGTCAATAGTTCAGCTGATATGATATGGAGGGTTATATGTATGTCAGTAGTTCAGCTGATATGATATGGAGGTTTATATGTGTGTCAGTAGTTCAGTTGATATAATATGGAGGGTTATATGTGTGTCAGTAGTTCAGCTGATATGATATGGAGGGTTATATGTATGTCAGTAGTTCAGCTGATATGATATGGAGGGTTATATGTGTGTCAGTAGTTCAGCTGATATGATATGGAGGGTAATATGTGTGTGTCAGTAGTTCAGCTGATATGATATGGAGGGTAATATGTGTGTCAGTAGTTCAGCTGATATGATTTGGAGGGTTATATGTGTGTCAGTAGTTCAGCTGATATGATTTGGAGGGTTATATGTGTGTCAGTAGTTCAGCTGATATGATATGGAGGGTTATATGTGTGTCAGTAGTTCAGCTGATATGATATGGAGGGTTATATGTGTGTCAGTAGTTCAGCTGATATGATTTGGAGGGTTATATGTGTGTCAGTAGTTCAGCTGATATGATATGGAGGGTTTTATGTGTGTCAGTAGTTCAGCTGATATGATATGGAGGTTTATATGTGTGTCAGTAGTTCAGTTGATATAATATGGAGGGTTATATGTGTGTCAGTAGTTCAGCTGATATGATATGGAGGGTTTTATGTGTGTCAGTAGTTCAGTTGATATGATATGGAGGGTTATATGTGTGTCGGTAGTTCAGTTGATATGATATGGAGGGTTATATGTGTGTCAGTAGTTCAGCTGATATGATATGGAGGGTTTTATGTGTGTCAGTAGTTCAGCTGATATGATATGGAGGGTTTTATGTGTGTCAGTAGTTCAGCTGATATGATATGGAGGGTTTTATGTGTGTCAGTAGTTCAGTTGATATGAAGAGTCATTTCTCTGTTTGTATGTATGTGTGAGTGGCCCCTGCTGAGCAACGTCAGTCTCCCGCAAAGAGCAGTCATTATGCAGCAGATGGCTCAGTAGATTCTTCAAGGTTTTTCATTCTCTATGGGCACACACACAACAGGCTCCTCTACAGGCTACACAAGGAAAATGTAATTGTTTAGTGTAATTTTACAAAAACAATTATGCCGTTGATTGGTATTTCATAATTTTTTTATTATTGACAATAGGCCACACAAGTACATATGCTCACAAACAGGCACACAGGCACGCAGGCACCCACATACACACACACACACACACACAAAGTCCCTTCAGACAGAATAAGAGAGAGAGAGAGACGGAAAGCATACAGTGAGGGGGGAAAAAGAGGGGGTGAAAGGAGGAGGACTAGAGCCAACAGGAAACAGCTTTGTGACAGTAGTGAAGAGCAGCAGTTACACTCCAGTGCTCGGTGAAGTCACAGAAACAACCTTTGATCCCTACAGCAGACATGACCTGCACTATCTGATCTTTAAAGCAAAGAGAAGCATGTCAATACACACACGTGTTCAATCAAAGCGACTCTCGTAGAATGGCACTAACATGGTTTAGTGTCCTTCTACTGTATAAAGATGTACTTAATAACCCTGAAACAAGAGAGAGTATACAGCAGTGGAAACTGCTGCCTTGGAATGATTACTCTGTGAACGTGTCTGGAATTTAAAATCTGTGGTCTTCAATGTGACCATTTACCATATTGACAACTAGGGGAAAGTAAGAGTTGCCAATGTGATGAGGGCAACGAGCTCACACACTGAGACAGACAAATATCCTTGTGGTTAAAAAGGACCTGTGGCTAGCCAACAAACTCTCCATAACATGTTTCCATAACAGATATCAACTACTAGTACACAGTAGTTAGTTACATAACAAAAACAAGATATAACAAGATATTTCTTACTCTGCGTTGAAGATACTGTATCTAAGTGACCTCAGAAATGTTCTCTACCTCTCAACAAAGACATCACAGCACTGTTGCATTCCATCTAGGAAAACAGCCAGTATTGTATGGAATGTAAGACAAGGAAACCAACTGCCCTCCCCTGAGTCATCACCAGCCATGCCTGTGGGACAACAACTGCAGACTAGGCTAGAGTCAGCTGGGAGAAACAGACTGGGGGCTGTGTGTGTTTGTGTGTGTGTGTGTCCAGGCTATTTAAGGATGCCGTTTTTATGTGAGGGTCTGTCTACAGCAGGTATGTGTGTGTATGTGTGTGTGTGTGTTTGTGGATAGACCACAGGGAAAGCGACATTTAGAGTAATTGACTTCCTGTTCTCAGTTCCACAGTATCAATAATTTCCTTCATAGTGAATAGGAGCCTCCATCGCTATAATCGAAGTGGCAGAGATCTGAGAACAACAATATTAGTCACTTCAGTTGGTCTTTGAGTGTATTAGTGTTATTGGGGATGAAGGGAATCGCTGTAAATATGACATAATATGATATAACTTTATTAATTCGTCTCACTTCACATATTGATTTATGTCACACTATGTACAAGCCCTCCTCCTGTCTCCACTCATTATCCCGGTCTTCTATTGAGTACTGAACACTGGCTAGTCAACCAAGGGTCAATGTGTGAGTGTACGTGTGCAGAGGATTTTAGTCGGCTGATTACGCCATTCTGCATGGTCTTGCTGACGTGGCAGGATTCCTCTGAAACTCATTCCGCATAATTGCAGTCGCTTTGCCAATTAACAAACACAAAACTGGACTGATATATTGGATCTGGATCGAGTAATTCCTAAATGTGGCTTTGATTGTTTTATTTTCAGAAGTACTCAAGTGGATTAGAGAATGTCTGTCTTTTAGTCGAAGGGAGGGTTGTTATCATAGTACTGTCTCTGGACCTCACAGGAGCCTAATTCCAATTCTCCTCTTTGGCTCATTTCCTCTGTAGCAATGGATTGATCCAGTGTTTTATACTGTACCCTACACTGCAGGTGCACCTGAACCATGCTAGGTGGAGAATCAAGACTGGGCTCCCTTAGGACCAACATAAAAGCTGTGAGTGTCGCTTCCTGTGAAACTGCATAGGGGAACAGGAAACACATAATTCCTTTTATATATGGAACCTATAACAACACTTCAAAGATATCTGCCCTTCCTCCCTTCCCTGGAAGTAATCACTCAGCATGATTGGATAAGCATTGTGTTCACCTAACTAATCGGGTGATCAGTGACTCCAAGGCTGCGTATACACAGGCAGACCAATTCTGATATTTTTTTCACTAATTGGTATTGTGACCAATCAGATAAGCTCTGAAAAAGATCTGATGTCAAAAGACCAATTTGTGGAAGAAATATCAGAATTGGGCTGCCTGTGTAAACGCAGCCCAAGGAAGCTAGAAAGGAAAGGTACATTTTGTTAGAATATGAACAGGGCTCCGATTCCTCTCACATTCATTTAGGTCTGGCAGCTCGCATCACATCCTGTTTTAGAGGGCCAAGGGATGCATCCTCGCCTCAACATACTGCCACCAGATGCACTACGTCCTCTAGGCCCTGTATAATTGTTAGCATATGGTCAAAGGGAAAAGCTCTCTGTGACATTTTCTAAAGAGGCTAGTTGCAGCCTCAAGGCTAAGTGACTCTGTTAAAGCACAGCATGGTTGTTTTATAGAGCTGTGTAAAGCATCCACAGCTGACCAGACTGTGTGTGTGTGTGTCTCATTAGACTAAAGTGGCTTCCTGTCTTTCATCTGCAGTCATATAAAGACACACTGGGTATAGGTGAAATATTTCACCTATCTTGTGACTTTATCGTCCAATTCCACGCTCAAGGCTACGGATAATGGAAAGGAGATGAGGAGAAAGGAATTAATTTAGAGTTTTCAGGGTACTGGGTTTTCAGGGTACTAGCTTAGTTCTTGTCTAATAGGTTAGACAGTAAGATGCTGTCTGCTGTTGAACAGGATGTCAGGGCAGTAGAGGAGGCAGATAATGACTATTCATTGATCAGACTACCTGAAGGTGGAGTCTCGGTATATGTGCTTGTCGCCATACAGTAGGCCTTCCTTCCCACTGATTCTGATACTGATTCTGATACTGAGTTCTTTCTGTTTGATGTTTTACACATCAGATTGCTGCGTGTCTCTTAAGAATGATAGATTCAAAGGTTGGGACATAATCGAAAGGGATACATATAGGCCTACTCTGTAAAAATATATAATAGCCAACAGTAATCTCTAACCTCCCTAATGTCAAACTTGAAGCAAGGGAATAACAATGATACATGTAAAGCATTTATTTTTCATCATCCGTTACCCTCAAATGTTTACAATGGAATATTTGGAGCTCTAGAGACCTAGTTTACATCCAACTCTCACTGTCCACACAGTGTTGGTGGTCCTCAAAGTGTTTTAGAGAACTTGTCGGGACGCCACAACCAGTTTATGCTGCGCCCTGGTAGACGTGGTACATATTTACATGATCCACTTCAAACACACATGCAAACAGATGTGTACAGGCACGTCTATGCTAACGAAGAGTTCATCCAAACTCATTGAATACAATCTTGATGTGTTTGCTGTTTGATGCAATGGAATAAATCAAAGTTATATTCAGTGAATGGGAGTTTAATTTCATTATGTCACTGTCCCAAGGACCCAACACTGACAACACTTCTCCTTTCACTTTGAGTTGAGAACTCCAGTTCCTTATTCTATAGAAAGACACAAACTAGAGCTCTGGGTATACAAAGGTATACACATGCAACCTTGAAGGAGTTTAGCAAGAAGATTCAGGAAAGATAAGTGTTTGAGTATTAAACAGAATTCCGTAGAGGTGTGTCTCGTCTCAACTGCTGCTTTGTTAATGCTAGTGTGGGGTTAGGTTCATGTGGGTGTGCGTTTTGTGTGTGTGTGTCGTTTCACAGGTAGGCCCCAGATGTGCAAATAGACCTGATGAACGTCATTAACACTTATTTTGTAACTACAATGAACGCAACAAACATCCCCTTAACCTGTATTTTTGGATTGTAAATGTGTACTCCAGTTCAATATAATAAATCATGAGTAACCAAAGTAACACTGCATGTGGTTGCGATGTCTATGAATGAACAGTTCTGTTTTGTTCAAGTAAGAATTGTTAAGTGTGTGTGCGTGCGTGTGTGTGATTCAACACAGCAGTAAGATTAATATCAGGGAGGAGGCCTGAGTAAACAAATTACAGGGAACCGGTAACAAGGTCCATTTAAACAGTATTGTTTGAGTTCACCCCCTCCAAACGAACGCAATAGATCGGTCCACCCCTACCCTGCTGCAGACAATGGTTTGGCTCAGGGCTAAATCCACCCAGCAAAACCCAAGCAGGTTTGCCTTTACTAACTACATACAGTTGAAATCGGAAGTTTACATACACTTAGGCTGGAGTCATTAAAACTCGTTTTTCAGCCACTCCACAAATTTCTTGTTAACAAACTATAGTTTTGGCAAGTCGGTTAGGACATCTACTTTGTGCATGACACAAGTAATTTTTCAACAATTGTTTACAGACAGATTATTTTACTTATAATTCACTGTATCACAATTCCAGTGGGTCAGATGTTAACATACACTAAGTTGACTGTGCCTTTAAACAGCTTGGAAAATTCCAGAAAATGATGTCATGGCTTTAGAAGCTTCTGATTTGACTCAAATTATGTCACTTAGTCTATTGGAGGTGTCCTGTGGATGTATTTCAAGGCCTACCTTCAAATTCAGTGCCTCGTTGCTTGACATCATGTGAAAATCAAAAGAAATCTGCCAAGACCTCAGAAAAAATATTGTAGACCTCCACAAGTCTGGTTCATCCTTGGGAGCAATTTCCAAATGCCTGAAGGTACCACGTTCATCTGTACAAACAATAGTACGCAAGTATAAACACCATGGGACCACGCAACCGTCATACCGCTCAGGAAGGAGACGCGTTCTGACTCCTAGAGATTAACATAAGTGCGAAAAGTGCAAAAGTATCTATATCCACAGTAAAACGAGACCTATATCGACATAACCTGAAAGGCCGCTCAGCAAGGAAGACGTCACTGCTCCAAAACCGCCATAAAAAAGCCAGACTATGGTTTACAACTGCACATGGGGACAAAGATCGTACTTTTTGGAGAAATGTCCTCTGGTCTGATGAAACAAAAATATAACTTTTTGGCCATAATGACCATCGTTATGTTTGGAGGAAAAAAGGGAACGCTTGCAAGCTGAAGAACACCATCCCAACCGTGAAGCACGGGGTGGCAGCATCATGTTGTGGGGGTGCTTTGCTGCAGGTGGGACTGGTGCACTTCACAAAATAGATGGCATCATGAGGATGGAAAATTACGTGGATATATTGAAGCAACATCTCAAGACATCAGTCAGGAAGTTAAAGCTTGGTCGCAAATGGGTCTTCCAAATGGACCATGACCCCAAGCATACTTCCAAAGTTGTGGCAAAATGGCTTAAGGACAACAAAGTCAAGGTATTGAACATTTGTGGGCAGAACTGAAAAAGCGTGTGCGAGCAAGGAGGCCTACAAACCTGACTCAGTTTCACCCGCTCTGTCAGGAGGAATGGGCCAAAAGTAACCCAACTTATTGTGGGAAGCTTGTGGAAGGCTACCCAAAACATTTCACCCAAGTTAAACAATTTAAAGGCAATGCTACCAAATACTAATTGAGTGTATGTAAACTTCTGACCCACTGTGAATGTGATGAAAGAAATAAAAGCTAAAATAAATCATTCTCTCCACTATTATTCTGACATTTCACATTCTTAAAATAAAGTGGTGATCCTAACTGATCTAAGACAGGGAATTTTTACAAGGATTAAATGTCAGGAATTGTGAAACTGAGTTTAAATGTATTTGGCTAAGGTGTCTGTAAACTTCCGACTTCAACTGTACATGCCTCAAATAACTTTCACTTCGAAACCCATCTTTAAGACCTTAGAGGAAAGTGAGTGATTCAATAGTAGTTCCCCTAATCTTGCTGTAAAAAAATGTAGAACCTGAAAAGCAGGGAATATAGCTTCAATGTGTAAATGTGGCAGGTATGTAACTAACTACATGTGTCTACTAACTTCACAAAGAGATCTTTATCATGAAGGTCTAAGTCTTAAAGTTCAAAAGCCATGCTGAACGCAGCAGAACACAAACGGTTGAGTTTAACATGTGGCCACAGGTGAGAATGACAGCAGAGGATGTTCGCTATTAGTCGGTGCTATCCGGGAGCCTTGGGATGTCCCAACACTGATGTTACCCCATTTTAAGTTGAAATGTAAAATAGTTAAGTGTAGGGGTTAAGGGTAGGGTTTAGGGTATGGACGTCCCAAGAATCCCAGATAGCACTAACTGTTAACTATTGTCTATTTATTTTAGATCTGCCACAGAGTGCAGTGACAGCTGTAGGGAGGCCTCTGACACGTGTGCTTCTGAGCCTCTCTAATTAAACACGACATGGCTGAGTCTCCATAGTCTAGAACGGCTTCTTCACCTCATCTCCTCTCTGTCTTTGCTGATGTGAGATGGCCTGGTGAAAGCAATGTCCTGCTCAGCATTCAATATGGTGCTTCTCCAATGTTTTCGGATTATTTCCAATGAAAATTAAGGTACGGAGAGGAAAAAAGGAGCGTAAGCCACACTAGTCGATTGAGACAGCCAGAGTTCAACGCCCCTCGCTGTGTATGCTGCGATCTCTAGTTTGCATACCAAGCAAATGGAGACACTGCTTATTCAAACATTTGCCATACAGTGAGAGTGGAGAAGTTTTACTTTTGTCTCTAGAATTTAGTTGCGTTTTAAAGACGGTTGTAAAAGCATCAGTGGTGAAAGCATGTTTTATTTGATATTTTATTGAACTAGTCAGTTTAGAACTAGTCAGTTTAGAACAAATTCTTATGTTACAATGATGGCCTACCCCGGCCAAACCCTCCCCTAACCCGGACGACGCTGGGCCAATTGTGCGCCGCCCTATGGCACTCCCGATCAAGGCCGGTTGTGATAAAGCCCGGGATCGAACGAGGGTCTGTAGTGACACCTCTATCACTGTGATGCAGTGCCTTTGAACCATCCCGAGTGGCGCAGCGGTCTTGAGGAGATAGCAGGCAGCTCCATTTGACCTCCCTGGTGTGGATTTCAGTTTAACTACACCTCCTTCGTCCAGCCTGCCCGGGTCACAGGGAAGTCGATCATTTCAACACAGCGACAGCCAGGTCAAACTCCAAACCAACAGACGCAGAACAAACAACACATTAGCCAACACTGTAGCCATGCCTCCATTTCATCAGAGAAAGGCATTCCCTCACAGAGAACCAGAAGTGCTGGGCACTAGCTGCTGGATTATTGTGTGGTAATACATTTGCACAAACTGCATACTAAACGGCAAATATGTAATACCTTAAACTGCTCCTTGTTTTTTTTCTTTATCATAAAGGTCACACTGAACGTTCATATAAGCGCTCATCTATAAGCTCAAAACTGAAGCTTCACATTTGGCTGACTGCTCTCTCTGGAACAACTGTGCCACACCTCAAACGACGATCACACTGACATGCATGTCTCCCTCTAGCATTTTCTGACTTCAGTCACTGATGTCATACCAATCATTCACACTCCCTCTCTTTTTGGGGATGAACTTGCCAATAGACGCTTATCTAATGTCAGTTTTCTTATTCCCCCACTCTAATGGTTAATGTTAGGATTTGGGAGCGGGTAAACTGATCCTAGATCTGTACCTAAGGGCATAGTCTACCCAGGGCGAGCTGCCAGCCAGGCTGGCTGGGGCCTTTTGTGTGGCTGACACCCCCTACGGGTCACATGAGCATGAAGGATGACATCACTCTCCAACCAAGACGCCAAGCAGGTTCTCATTGGTGTGAACACAAACGCATTACGTTACACTTGCCAACAGATTTGCCATAACAGTAACTTGCTTTGAGCAACTAAGGGCATGTTCAAATATGACCAACCTTTTTCCCTTGCCTTATGTATTATTTAAATCTGTGAATGTATACAATTGAAAGTGTCAACGTACATACTCAAATACACTGAGTGTTGTTTGTTCTTGAGGACAAGGCTTTGTTTGAGTGGCCCATTTTAAAAAAAATAACCAGATTTTTTTTAAATCTACCATCTCTGTACACAAGTAGACCGGTGTCAGTCAGTGCCATCCAGTCAACGTCTGTCAATCTGTGGCCATTTGAGGCTAATTGACAAGGTGGTGGGGTTCAATCTGTCAGCAGTCTCCTACGTTCAAACCAACACCAACTTAAGGACTAACTTTCTTCAACTTCAAGTGTGAAAATTGATTTTAGAAACTTGAGTTTGACTATAACCCCTTACAAATTCACAAAAGAAAAACAGCTTGGGCATGATTTGCTTACACAGCCCTAAATGTCAAAAAGCACTTTGGGTTAAATACACCAGAGACTCCTACTACAGTATTCTAATGGACTATGGGATACATAGAGGCCTTGAAAGTAAGGTCTAAGCTACCTGACAATCACAACCCGAAACCAGAGATCATCACTTATTCAAAGCCTGTGACTCACGCCATGAAAGAGCACAACGGAAACACACCAAACAGACTTCACAGTTCACACATCAATTTTTTTAACAGCCAAATTTTACTTCCTCTTTTGTGACATTCAAATAGTTTAAGCATGTACATGTTAGTCAACAAGGCATCATATTGAAAAAGCTCCACTTCCATGTTGATCTGGATATCTTTATTATTTAGTCAGCATAGCAAATTGAACAAAAAAATAAAACAAAGCATTTTCTTATCTATACTGAACAGAAAGTACAGTCTTGTCTGACTGCATGACACGAGCTGTACAGCTGATGTGAATGAGCAGCGCAGAAGGCCCCAGTTACTGGAGAGCAGAGCACCATTGAAGTGGTATGGTGGTGGGGGGGTTGAAAAGTAAACGCTTACTGGGGTCCAAGAGTCAGTCAAGAGTCAAGTGTGCACTTTGTCAAGGGGCCTATAGTATGTGTCTTCTCATCCTCTCATGGATAAGGTAGTCCCCCCCACCTATAGTGCAGACTCAGCTATGAGTATGCTGTCAGTCTGTTGGTGCACCTATAAAACTCAGGGCTTCGCAAAAGCCAGCCAGAGCTGCAAATGGAAGCGCTTGGAAGAATAGAGGCAAAACGAGACCAGTGGTAAAAGATTCTGATCCGAAAACAGAACACAAATACAACAATATCCATCCATGTCAGTTTCCATATATTCCAGCATCCATATAGTGTCTTTTTAGAAAACTTCCCTAGCAGACATCATGGATGGAATCACTGTTTAAGGAATTACGTACTAACATTTTCTTCATTTTTTGTTTTATACAATCAATCAACAGTGAAAAAAGTACTTCTTCGCAAGGTCCTTACATGTCCGTAATACACAATCTTAATCCTTAAAAAAAAAACATGGTGGCAGTTGAACTGATATGCTGATGCTGCCCCTTTGTTTCCGGCACAGATATGAATGGGTAACGTCCTCAAAGGGGCATTTCCCATCTTTTGGGTGGAAGTTGGGACATGAGAATACTGTATGAAAAGGCTGTCTAATGTATCTATAGAACCCTGCTATCCCCCAAAACATCATACAAGAGATTTTGTTTGTGAACACGCATCTTTCAGGGCTTCTGAAAGCAAAGTATTGAGTGATAAGAATGTGAGCGAAGTATATTACAGAGCCAAAGCGGGAAAAAATATGAAAGAAAAGCCAGCCAAAACAATAGTATTTTTGTTTATAAAGAAAATGTGGGTTATAGGGAAGTCATTATCAAAAGAAAAAAAGTATAATCAAACTTTTCATTTAATCATCTGAGAAGTCATATTATTCATTAATTGCCTCAGCTTGTAATTTTTTCCATCTCTTGTTCATTTCACTTATTTTTTGCTTGTTGTAACTAAACAGTCCAGGCTGAACATAGAAGTGATGAACATTAAGATTTGTAATTGGAGGTGAGCCAGGTCAGGCCCTCGTATAGTCCATCACCGGTGGTAGCACACGATGGCTGAACGTACCAATTCCTATCCCTGATCCGGGTCAGGCCCAGCTTCTCCTGGATCTCGTGGGGCTTCATGGCGTCGGGCAGGTCCTGCTTATTGGCGAAGATCAGGATGATGGCGTCTCGCATCTCCCGGTCGTTGATGATCCGGTGGAGCTCCTGGCGGGCCTCGTCTATCCGGTCCCTGTCGGCACAGTCCACCACAAAGATGAGGCCCTGGGTGCCGGTGTAATAGTGCCTCCACAGCGGCCGGATCTTGTCCTGGCCCCCGACGTCCCACACGTTGAACTTCACGTTTTTGTAGGTTACCGTCTCAACGTTGAAGCCGACAGTGGGAATGGTGGTGACGGACTGGCCCAGCTTTAGTTTGTAGAGGATGGTGGTCTTGCCAGCAGCATCAAGTCCAAGCATCAATATCCTCATCTCCTTGTTGCCAAAGATCTTCGAGAGCATTTTCCCCATATTGTAGGCTGTGCATGAACAATCCACTTCCTTAGAAAACAAATCTAAATAGCTTCCCTATGATTTCAAGAGAGCAGAAATCGTTATTTAAAAAAAAAGTTACAGGTTTCGTTTCTATTGCGGTAGCAGGTTGCCTGACAGCAGACGTCCACGTGACAGTCTATCAGTGGTAGGTTGACACAAGTATACTTTTTTAAAGACGGTGGCAGTTACAAACGACTGTTCCAGATACTCGTGTCTAGAATGGCGGGCAAGCAATGGAAAATTATTCACTGAAAAATACAAATATTCCGTTACCTTAACAGCTGTCAGAAAATAACTAGGAACTATGAGAGGTGTGCAAAGGGAAATTGAAGTGGTTGAGAATTTGACGTCTAGGTGCCGGGAGAGGGTGGGGAAATATTTTCATAATCCACAACACTATAATTCAGTCTATTTGATTCAAACGATTAGCGAATCTAAATTTCAGGTCCCGGTGCGTACCTTGGTGTTTTCAATAATGTAGAAAGAAATACCAAAAATATAGCCTAATAGTTGCGTTTAAGAAAGTAGGCCCTCTCAAAAGCCCGTAGTAGTTCCGACTTCCTCCTTGTCTGCCGGCTGTCCACTTGCCCTTATTCCAATCGGCGGATTCAAAATAACGATTCTATTCGGGAGTTCATTGTACCGGAGACAAATAAGATCACCCCCAGTCGTATCTTCGCCGGGGACAACCAGGTCTAGAATGCTCAAAAGGTAATTGATTCATCCGACTTTACGCTCTTCCTCTCTCTTCTCTCTCTCCCTGTAACACAAGAGCAATTCAGAAAAGGGAGGGGTGTCAGACAGACAGAGAACAACTTTAATCGGCTACCCTTATGTCAAAAGTGCACTGTTCCAGCCTGAAAATAGCGCGCAAAATAATTTTAAAGCTTACACAAAAGGCGTCGCGTTGGAAAATGTGATAGGTAGCTTACCTACAACTGCGGCAACCCCCGGTCCCCAGGTTGATTCTCCCCGCTCTTGCCTCTCTCTACTGTCGTTCAGTCAAAGCGGTGGCGGTGCTGTGTTACCGGAAAAGGTGCGGACCCAGATCACCCGCCACTTCCTCTCGATTGCTCATGCACTACGCCATTTGGCATGCGCACACCGAGAGATTCAACAGCAAAACGATCGTATGATAGTTGAAATGGACGCCAGTTGTTGGGTATTATTACGAAAACAGCACGGTTTAATTTTGTGTTGTGATTATCTGGTTCTGTGTTTACAGATCTAGAAACCAATCTGATCTCCCTATTGTCTACGTCATGTTCCGTGATAATGCGCCTCATTATGACGTCATGGTTGTTCACTAGACGTTGAGTTTAAATAATGACACAAGTAATGCAAGATTTGTTGCCATGCCCAAATTGAGAGAATCAATGTCAGCTAACTACGTTTCCATCCAGTTTATGCGAGTAAAGTCATACACCAACAACAACAAAAAATCACTACAGCTGTGATGGAAAACGATAGTTTTGGTTGTTCATGCAGAATGCAGACAGATCATTTGTTCGTTTGACATGGTAGGATCTTTGTGTTAAAATTAATGATGCGAGAAATGGTGGCAGAAACTTAGTCATGAGATATACAGTACCAGTCAAAAGTTTGCTCATTCAAGGGTTTTTATTTATTTGTATTATTTTCCACATTGTAGAACAGTCCCTTATTTCACCTCATTTGCTAACATTGTATATAGACTTATTTTTCTACTGTATTATTGACTGTATGTTTGTTTTACTCCATGTGTAACTCTGTGTTATGTGTTGAACTGCTTTGCTTTATCTTGGCCAGGTCGCAGTTGTAAATGAGAACTTGTTCTCAACTATATAGGTAAAATAAAATATATAGTAGTGAAGACATCAAAACTA
This sequence comes from Salvelinus alpinus, assembly GCF_045679555.1. NCBI lineage: Eukaryota > Metazoa > Chordata > Actinopteri > Salmoniformes > Salmonidae > Salvelinus > Salvelinus alpinus. The sequence goes on along the minus strand of NC_092112.1, from coordinate 42,158,517 downwards.
TGAAGTAACACATATGGAATCATGTAACCAAAAAAGTGTTGAACAAATAAAAATATATTTTATATTTGAGATTTGTGCAAAGTAGCCACCCTTCGCCTTAATGACATCTTTGCACACTCTTGGCATTCTCTCAACCAGCTTCATGAGGTAGTCACCTGGAATGCATTACAATTAACAAAATAAATTTGTGGAATTTCTTTAGTTCTTAATAAGTTTGAGCCAATCAGTAGTGTTGTGACATGGTAGGGGTTGTACACAGAAGATAGCCCTCTGTGGTAAAATGGCAAGAACAGCTCAAATAAGCAAAGAGAAACAACCGTCCATCATTACTTTAAAGACATGGTCAGTCAATTCGGAAAATTTCATTAACTTTTAAAGTTTCTTCAAGTGCATTCACAAGAGCCATTAAGCACTATGATGAAACTGGCTCTCATGAGGCCTTCATGGTCAAACTCACTGTCAGTGATTTATTTAAAATTCAAGGCACACTTAACCAGCATGGCAACCACAGCATTCTGCAACGATACGCCATCCCATCTGTTTTGCACTTAGTGGGACTATAATTAGCTTTTCAACAGGACAATGACCCAACACATCTCCAGGCTGTGTATGGGCTATTTGAACAAGAAGGAGAGTGATGGAGTGCTGAATCAAAATACCTGGCCTCCACAATCACCTGACCTCAACCCAATTCAAATCAAATTTTATTTGTCACACACACATGGTTAGCAGATGTTATTGCGAGTGTAGCGAAATGCTTGTGCTTCTAGTTCCGACAATGCAGTAATAACCAACGAGTAATCTAACCTACCAATTCCACAACTACTACCTTATACACAAGTGTAAAGGGATAAAGAATATGTACATAAAGATATATGAATGAGTGACGGTACAGAACAGCATAGGCAAGATGCAATAGATGGTAGAGTACAGTATATACATATGAGATGAGTAATGTAGGGTATATAAACAAAAAGTGGCATAGTTTAAAGTGGCTAGTGATACATGTATTACATAAAGATGGCAAGATGCAGTAGATGATATAGAGTACAGTATATATATATGAGATGAGTAATGTAGGGTATGTAAACATTATATTAAGTGGCATTGTTTAAAGTGGCTAGTGATAAATTTTTACATAAATTTCCATCAATTCCCATTATTAAAGTGGCTGGAGTTGAGTCAGTATGTTGGCAGCAGCCACTAAATGTTAGTGGTGGCTGTTTAACAGTCTGATGGCCTTGAGATAGAAGCTGTTTTTCAGTCTCTCGGTCCCTGCTTTGATGCACCTGTACTGACCTCGCCTTCTGGATGATATAGCGGGGTGAACAGGCAGTGGCTCGGGTGGTTGTTGTCCTTGATGATCTTTATGGCCTTCCTGTGACATCGGGTGGTGTAGGTGTCCTGGAGGGCAGGTAGTTTGCCCCCGGTGATGCGTTGTGCAGACCTCACTACCCTCTGGAGAGCTTTACAGTTGTGGGCGGAGCAGTTGCCGTACCAGGCGGCGATACAGCCCGACAGGATGCTCTCGATTGTGCATCTGTAGAAGTTTGTGAGTGCTTTTGGTGACAAACCGAATTTCTTGCGCCTTCTTCACAACGCTGTCTGTGTGGGTGGACCAATTCAGTTTGTCCGTGATGTGTACGCCGAGGAACTTAAAACTTACTACCCTCTCCACTACTGTCCCGTCAATGTGGATAGGGGGGTGCTCCCTCTGCTGTTTTCTGAAGTCCACAATCATCTCCTTTGTTTTGTTGACGTTGAGTGTGAGGTTATTTTCCTGACACACCACTCCGAGGGCCCTCACCTCCTCCCTGTAGGCCGTCTCGTCGTTGTTGGTAATCAAGCCTACCACTGTAGTGTCGTCTGCAAACTTGATGATTGAGTTGGAGGCGTGCATGGCCACGCAGTCGTGGGTGAACAGGGAGTACAGGAGAGGGCTCAGAACGCACCCTTGTGGGCCCCAGTGTTGAGGATCAGCGGGGTGGAGATGTTGTTACCTACCCTCACCACCTGGGGGTGGCCCGTCAGGAAGTCCAGTACCCAGTTGCACAGTGCGGGGTCGAGACCCAGGGTCTCGAGCTTGATGACGAGTTTGGAGGGTACTATGGTGTTAAATGCTGAGCTGTAGTCGATGAACAGCATTCTCACATAAGTATTCCTCTTGTCCAGATGGGTTAGGGCAGTGTGCAGTGTCGTTGCGATTGCGTCGTCTGTGGACCTATTGGGTCGGTAAGCAAATTGGAGTGGGTCTAGGGTGTCAGGTAGGGTGGAGGTGATATGGTCCTTGACTAGTCTCTCAAAGCACTTCATGATGACGGAAGTGAGTGCTACGGGGCGGTAGTCGTTTAGCTCAGTTACCATAGCTTTCTTGGGAACAGGAACAATGGTGGCCCTCTTGAAGCATGTGGGAACAGCAGACTGTGATAAGGATTGATTGAATATGTCCGTAAACACACCAGCCAGCTGGTCTGCGCATGCTCTGAGGACACGGCTGGGAATGCCGTCTGGGCCTGCAGCCTTGCGAGGGTTAACACGTTTAAATGTTTTACTCACCTCGGCTGCAGTAAGGAGAGCCCGCAGGTTTTGGTAGCGGGCCGTGTCAGTGGCACTGTATTGTCCTCAAAGCGAGCAAAAAAGTTATTTAGTCTGTCTGGGAGCAAGACATCCTGGTCCGCGACGGGGCTGGTTTTCTTTTTGTAATCCGTGATTGACTGTAGACCCTGCCACATACCTGTTGTGTCTGAGCCGTTGAATTGCGACTCTACTTTGTCTCTATACTGGCACTTAGCTTGTTTGATTGCCTTGGAGGGAATAGCTACACTGTTTGTATTTGATCATGTTTCCGGTCACCTTGCCCTGGTTAAAAGCAGTGGTTCGCGCTTTCAGTTTCGCGCGAATGCTGCCATCAATCCACGGTTTCTGGTTTGGGAACGTTTTAATCGTTGCTGTGGGTATAACGTCACCGATGCACTTTCTAATGAACTCGCTCACCGAATCAGCGTATTCGTCAATGTTGTTGTTGGACGCAATGGGGAACATATCCCAATCCACGTGATCGACTGGAATCCAAGATGGCGTAGCAGTGTAGACGTGTCTGTTCAGTCCTCTCGTGTACATTTGTATTTTTTTCGTATTTCTTGTATATATTTAAAAAAAAATTCTATCTCTTTTCGATTTTTAACTCGATTATACCTTCCGGTAACCTACCTCACCCAATGTGATACGGAATCGCTATTATTTTTTTAACTTTGGAACACATTCAAGAACCCCCAGTAGCTAACCAGCTAATCAGCTACAAGCTACTTAGCCATTTTTAGCCGCTGCTAGCAGCTTTTACCTTCTGCACAGACACCAGCCCTGTTATTAGCCTGGATATTACTCACCAATTTACCAGCATCGGACTGTCTCTCGACAACAACGCCGGATTCCTGCCGTAATCCCTGAGCCACTACTTCTGATCCTCACAGCTAGCTTGCAGCTAGCGCTACTGCCACGAAGCTAGCATCAGTTAGCAAACACAATTCTACAATCACAACCTCTCTTTCGCCATCGCCATCCGGCTTGGATTCTCTGTCGACACGACCACGTCTGGTCTGCAGACGTATACCCCATCCGCTGTGCCCTCAACCGGCCTCCGTCTGAGCAGACCCCCTCCGTCTGAGCAGACCACCCCCCCGGGCTACTAACTTTAAACACCGCGTGCTAGCTTAGTGGCGGCTCCCCTGCTCCATCTACGGCTGCCCCCTGGACACTATGATCACTTGGCTACATAGCTGATGCCTGCCGGACTGTCCATTAATTCACGGTACTCCTTTCTGTTTATTTGTGTTTTATCTGTCGGCTCTGTGTTTTAACTCAGGCTCTGTGTGTAGTCAATCCGACCCTCTCTGCCTAGTCGTCGCCATTTTTACCTGCTGTTGCTGTGTTAGCTGACTAGCTGCTGTTATCTCACCTGTTGTTTTAGCTAGCTCTCCCAATCAAGACCTGCAATCACTTTATGCCTTACTGTATGTCTCTCTCAAATATCAATATGCCTTGTATACTGTTGTTCAGGCTAGTTATCATTGTTTTGGTTTGCAATGGACCCCGTAGTTCCACTCTCCGTACCTCTGATACCTCCTTTGTCCCACCTCCCACACATGCGGTGACCTCACCCATTGAGACCAGCATGTCCAGAGATACAACCTCTCTTATCATCACCCAGTGCCTGGGCTTGCCTCCGCTGTACCCGTGCCCCACCATACCCCTGTCTGCACATTATGCCCAGAATCTATTCTACCACAGCCATAAATCTGCTCCTTTTATTCCTTGTCCCCAACGCTCTAGGCGACCAGTTTTGATAGCCTTTAGCCGCACCCTCATCCTACTACTCCTCTGTTCCTCGGGTGATGTGGAGGTAAACCCAGGCCCTGCGTGTCCCCAGGCACCCTCATTTGTTGACTTCTGTGATCGAAAAATCCTTGGCCTCATGCATGTCAACATCAGAAGCCTCCTCCCTAAGTTTGTCTTACTCACCGCTTTAGCACACTCTGCCAACCCTGATGTCCTTGCCGTGTCTGAATCCTGGCTTAGGAAGGCCACCAAAAATTCTGAGATTTCCATACCCAACTATAACACTTTCCATCAAGATAGAACTGCCAAAGGGGGAGGAGTTGCAATCTACTGCAGAGATAGCCTGCAAAGTTCTGTCATACTTTCCAGGTCTATGCCCAAACAGTTCGAACTTCTAATTTTAAAAATTAATCTCTCCAGAAATAAGTCTCTCACTGTTGCCGCCTGCTACCGACCCCCCTCAGCTCCCAGCTGTGCCCTGGACACCATCTGTGAATTGATCGCTCCCCATCTAGCTTCAGAGTTTGTTCTGTTAGGTGACCTAAACTGGGATATGCTTAACACCCCGGCAGTCCTACAATCTAAGCTAGATGCCCTCAATCTCACACAAATCATCAAGGAACCCACCAGGTACAACCCTAAATCCGTAAACATGGGCACCCTAATAGACATTATCCTGACCAACTTGCCCTCCAAATACACCTCTGCTGTCTTCAATCAAGATCTCAGCGATCACTGCCTCATTGCCTGTATCCGCTACGGGTCCGCGGTCAAACGACCACCCATCATCACTGTTAAACGCTCCCTAAAACACTTCTGCGAGCAGGCCTTTCTAATCGACCTGGCCCGGGTACCCTGGAAGGATATTGATCTCATCCCGTCAGTTGAGGATGCCTGGTCATTCTTTAAAAGTTACTTCCTCACCATATTAGACAAGCATGCTCCGTTCAAAAAAATGCAGAACTAAGAACAGATATAGCCCTTGGTTCACTCCAGACCTGACTGCCCTCGACCAGCACAAAAACATCCTGTGGCGAACTGCAATAGCATCGAAGAGCCCCCGCGATATGCAACTGTTCAGGGAAGTCAGGAACCAATACACGCAGTCAGTCAGGAAAGCAAAGGCCAGCTTTTTCAAGCAGAAATTTGCATCCTGTAGCTCTAACTCCAAAAAGTTCTGGGATACTGTAAAGTCCATGGAGAACAAGAGCACCCCCTCCCAGCTGCCCACTGCACTGAGGCTAGGTAACACGGTCACCACCGATAAATCCGTGATAATCGAAAACTTCAACAAGCATTTCTCAATGGCTGGCCATGCCTTCCTCCTGGCGACTCCAACCTTGGCCAACAGCCCCGCCCCCCCCGCTGCTACTCGCCCAAGCCACCCCAGCTTCTCCTTTACCCAAATCCAGATAGCAGATGTTCTGAAAGAGCTGGAAAACCTGGGCTTGACAATCTGGACCCCCTATTTCTGAAACTGTCCGCCGCCATTGTCGCACCCCCTATTACCAGCCTGTTCAACCTCTCCTTCGTATCATCTGAGATCCCCAAGGATTGGAAAGCTGCCGCGGTCATCCCCCTCTTCAAAGGGGGAGACACCCTGGACCCAAACTGTTACAGACCTATATCCATCCTGCCCTGCCTATCTAAGGTCTTCGAAAGCCAAGTCAACAAACAGATCACTGACCATCTCGAATCCCACCGTACCTTCTCCGCTCTGCAATCCGGTTTCCGAGCCGGTCACGGGTGCACCTCAGCCACGCTCAAGGTACTAAACGATATCATAACCGGCATCGATAAAAGACAGTACTGTGCAGCCGTCTTCATCGACCTGGCCAAGGCTTTCGACTCTGTCAATCACCATATTCTTATCGGCAGACTCAGTAGCCTCGGTTTTTCTAATGACTGCCTTGCCTGGTTCACCAACTACTTTGCAGACAGAGTTCAGTGTGTCAAATCGGAGGGCATGTTGTCCGGTCCTCTGGCAGTCTCTATGGGGGTACCACAGGGTTCAATTCTCGGGCCGACTCTTTTCTCTGTATATATCAATGATGTTGCTCTTGCTGCGGGCGATTCCCTGATCCACCTCTACGCAGACGACACCATTCTGTATACTTCTGGCCCTTCCTTGGACACTGTGCTATCTAACCTCCAAACGAGCTTCAATGCCATACAACACTCCTTCCGTGGCCTCCAACTGCTCTTAAACGCTAGTAAAACCAAATGCATGCTTTTCAACCGTTCGCTGCCTGCACCCGCACGCCCGACTAGCATCACCACCCTGGACGGTTCCGACCTAGAATATGTGGACATCTATAAGTACCTAGGTGTCTGGCTAGACTGCAAACTCTCCTTCCAGACTCATATCAAACATCTCCAATCCAAAATCAAATCTAGAGTCGGCTTTCTATTTCGCAACAAAGCCTCCTTCACTCACGCCGCCAAACTTACCCTAGTAAAACTGACTATCCTACCGATCCTCGACTTCGGCGATGTCATATACAAAATAGCTTCCAATACTCTACTCAGCAAACTGGATGCAGTTTATCACAGTGCCATCCGTTTTGTTACTAAAGCACCTTATACGACCCACCACTGCGACCTGTATGCCCTAGTCGGCTGGCCCTCGCTACATGTTCGTCGTCAGACCCACTGGCTCCAGGTCATCTACAAGGCTATGCTAGGTAAAGTGCCGCCTTATCTCAGTTCACTGGTCACGATGGCTACACCCACCCGTAGCACGCGCTCCAGCAGGTGTATCTCACTGATCATCCCTAAAGCCAAAACCTCATTTGGACGCCTTTCCTTCCAGTTCTCTGCTGCCTGCGACTGGAACGAATTGCAAAAATCTCTGAAGTTGGAGACTTATCTCCCTCAACAACTTTAAACATCTGCTATCCGAGCAGCTAACCGATCGCTGCAGCTGTACATAGTCCATCGGTATATAGCCCACCCAATTTACCTACCTCACCCCCCCATACTGCTTTTATTTATTTACTTTTCTGCTCTTTTGCACACCAGTATCTCTACTTGCACATGATCATCTGATGATTTATCACTCCAGTGTTAATCTGCTAAATTGTAATTATTCGATTTATTGCCTACCTCCTCATGCCTTTTGCACACATTGTATATAGATTCTTTTTTTCTACCATGTTATTGACTTGTTTATTGTTTACTCCATGTGTAACTCTGTGTTGTTGTCTGTTCACACTGCTATGCTTTATCTTGGCCAGGTCGCAGTTGCAAATGAGAACTTGTTCTCAACTAGCCTACCTGGTTAAATAAAGGTAAAAAAAAAAAAAATCGAAGCAGTCTTGAAGCGTGGAATCAGATTGGTCGGACCAGCGTTGAACAGACCTGAGCGCGGGAGCTTCTTGTTATAGTTCCTGTCTGTAGGCTGGGAGCAACAAAATGGAGTCGTGGTCAGCTTTTCCAAAAGGAGGGCGGGGGAGGGCCTTATATGCTTCGCGGAAGTTAGAATAACAATGATCCAGGGTTTTACCAGCCCTGGTAGCACAATCGATATGCTGAGCGTGGCTACTTTGAAGAATCTCAAATATATTTTGATTGGTAAAAATAAATTAAACCCTTGAATGAGTAGGTATGTCCAAACTTTTGACTGTTACGTAGGCGTCTTGGAGTGAACTCAACACCCCGCCACGTCTCAACTCCCCGTGGAGTGAAAAAAGTATGTGATAGGTGCGGGGAAGGACGACAGAAGCAGAGAAAAATACCGTTTACAGGGAATTTATTATTCCTAAACACAGTAAAGTGGGGAAAGGGGGCTGGATAGAACCAAAGCAAAGAAATGAAAAGTTAACGTCCCCTCTCCTACCTTACCTGCCTTCCCACTTCTTACCCAACCTTTAGCACCACCTGGTGCGCTAACCAAAGTTCAGGGGGTGGTCCGCCCAGGTCTTATCTAGTGTGCATAGACAGATTAAATGCTACGGGTTACGTATGCCCGCAGGCCTCTTGCCTAAACACTCCCCAAGGTGTTTAGCCCCCCCCCCCAAATGAAACAATGATTACCAAAACTTTAAGTGAAACATTTCATTAACCAAAAACACTAAGTCCTATTTACATACACATACCTCTGAAGGAGCGGCTACAAAAAAATATAAAGAAACTTTGCCACAACAACCAACACAAGACATAAAAAGAATCTCTCTTCCATGATAAAGGAACACTGGCTATTATCAAGCTGGAGAAGGAGTTAGTAATTGAAGAGACAGCTGTATCCCTGACGAGAGGGAGGGGTCAGAGCTCCAATCAGCGATGGGGCCGACCAATCAGCTGCTTTAGGAATCCAGGAAGCCATTTTCTGAAATACACACACATACAAACCCACAACACAGAAACTGGGGAACGTAACAACTGGTACTGTATATTTATATGGTGTGTGTTCCTCCTCCTATGACTCGGGAAACCATGCAGTTTTAGGCTACAGGTGAAATAAGTTATGATGAACTGTAACGATGTACGCTGAGAGTCAGGAAGAAAGTACAGGGAGTGAATGGTTAGTAAATAACCGGTACGTAAAACAAGAACCACAAACACACTGACATGAAACCGAGTCAATAACACCTGAGGAAAGAACCAAGGGGAGTGACAGATATAGGGAAGATAATCAAGGAGGTGATGGAGTCCAGGTGAGTGTCATGAGGTGCTGCCTGGTGACCTAGAGGCCGGAGAGGGAGCACACGTGACATGAACTTCACAGGTTGGTGAAAGTGCAAGGTGATGAGCTTTATACTCCTTTCCAATAAATGTTGAGGGTCTTATTCTGGTAGCATTAAAATATTACTCTTTTATACATAATATTCTCACCAGCACTATTTCTGAGAGCTGTTGGCTAGAGCGCACGTGCCAATACTACATTTTGTGAGAAAACCATCAGTAGAGTTAAAGGCGATGGAAACACATGTATTTTTTATTTTATTCGGTACATGGGAATTTAACCGCAAAAAGTAATTTGTCAGCACAAACAGCCTTTGATCTATAACAAGTCAATTTGACTAGGTTTGTGGGTGCTCCTTCTCCGGCCTCTAGGTCACCAGGCTGCTCGTTATGGCTCACACCGCACACCATGGTTACGCGCATAATGACACTCACCTGGACTCCATCATCTCTTTGATTACGTGCTATATATATATATATATATGTCACTCTTTGGTTCCTTCCCCAGTCGTCATTGTTTTGGTTTCATGTCTGTTTCGCTTATTGATAAATCACTGACTCCCTGAACTTGCTTCCCGATTCTCAGCGCACATAGTTACAAGGTTCAGTTTGCTTCTACCAGAACTTGGTTAGGAGAAGCGAACTTGCATACTCCCCTAAAAAGACCTTCGCTTGAAGAATGAGGGGAAAAAAGCAGCAATATTACTATTTGACCCTCTTGAGACACTGTAGCAACAACATAGCTAGTAACACTTCCTCAAATTAGTCAGAATTAAAAGATGAGCTATGCAGAAATCCTTCCACCATTTCCTGGTTGCAAAAAATAGTTTACTTATTTTCAGTTGGTGACAACTGCTGTGAAATATATTTTCCACAACCAAAAATATTATTTTCAGCTTTTGCAAACTGGTGTACAAAACCGAAAGTAAAAGACGCAAAAACTAAACTTAAGAACGGGAAGCATAGAAATAGAACAGATCTACCACTTCTTAGACTCACTTTCAATGAGAATTACAGATAATGCATTTCTATGTGAAGTTGGTCAGGTCGCCCAAAATGTTTTTGCAGCTCAAGACATCTTTCATTTGAAAGTTTTTGCCAAAATGTTTGCAATTTTATATCCAAGATGTTTGGTGCAGTATTTCCCAAGTGAAAAACTGCATGAAAATGAGTAATCTCGTTGATTACTATTTGGAGTAGTACTGTTGACCAATCTCTGTGCGCACCACCAGCCCCCCAAAAAAACACCCGAAGACCAAAACTAACAAAGGTCAATTTTGTCATAACATACAGTGCCTTCGGAAAGTCTTAACCATATTTTGTTACGTTAAACTTATTCTAAAATGTATTCAATTGTTTCTTTCACCTCAATCTACACCATAATGTAAGGTTTTTAGAAAAAAGTTTACAAAAAATCTCAAATTTCGTGGTATCCAATTGGTAGTTAGTCTTGTCTCATCATTGCAACTCCCGTACGAACTCGGGAGAGGCGAAGGTCGAGAGCCGCGCGTCCTCCGAAACACAACCCAACCGCACTGCTTCTTGACAATGCCCGCCACAGGAGTCGCTATTGCGCGATGGGACAAGGATATCCCTGCCTGCCAAACCCTCCCCTAACCCGGACGACGCTGGGCTAATTGTGCGCCGCCCCACGGGTCTCCCGGTCGCAGCCGGCTGCGACAGTCTGGACTCGAACCCAGAATCTCTAGTGGCACAGTTGGCACTGCGATGCAGTGCCTTAGACAACTGCGCCACTCGGGAGGCCATTTTTAGAAATGTTTGCAAATTTATTACAAATAAAAAATGGAAATATACTCAGTACTTTGTTGAAGCACCTTTCGATGTGGTATTCGCTGGCAGTCTTCTTGGGTATGACGCCAGAAGCGTGGCACACTTGTATTTGGGGAGTTTCTCCCATTCTTCTCTGCAGATGCTATCAAGCTCTGTCAGGTTGGATGGGGAGCATTGCTGCACAGCTACTTTCAGGTATCTCCAGAGATGTTCGATCAGGTTCAAGTCCGGGCTCTGGCTGGGTCACTCAAGGACATTCAGAGACTTGTCCCGAAGCCACTCCTGCGTTGTCGTCGCTGTGTGCTTAGGGTCGTTGTCCTGTTGGAAGGTGAACCTTCACCCCAGTCTGAGGTCCTGAGTGCTCTGGAGCAGGTTTTCATCAAGATCTCTCTGTATTTTGCTCAGTTCATCTTTCCCTCGATCCTGACTAGTCGCCCAGCATGATGCATGCCACCACCATGCTTCACCGTAGGGATGGTGCCAGGTTTCCTCCAGACGTGACGCTTGGCATTCAGGCCAAAGAATCTTGTTTCTTATGGTCTGAGAGTCTTTAGGTGCCTTTTGGCAAACTCAAAGCGGGCTGTCATGTGCAGCCTCCGTTTACTGAGGAGTGGCTTCCGTCTGGCCCCTCTACCCTCTACCATAAAGGCCTGATTGGTGGAGTGCTGCAGAGATGGTTGTCCTTCTGGAAGTTTCTCCCATCTCCACAAAAGGAACTCTAGAAGTCTGTCAGAGTGACCATCGGGTTCTTGGTCACCTCCCTGACCAAGGCCCGTCTCCCTCGATTGCTCAGTTTGGCCGGGCGGCCAGCTCTAGAAAGAGTCTTGGTGGTTCCAAACTTCTTCCATTTAAGAATGATGGAGGCTACTGTGTTCTTGGGGACCTCCAATGCTGCAGAAATGTTTTGGTACCCTTCCCCAGATCTGTGCCTCTCCACAATCCTGTACTCGGCGCATCTACAGAGAATTCCTTCGACCTCATGGCTTGGTTTTTGCTCTGACATGCACTAACAACTGTGGGACCTTCTATTGACAGTTGTGTGCCTTTCCAAATCATGTCCAATCAATTGAATTTACCACAGGTGGACAACAATCAAGTTATAGAAACATCTCAAGGATGATCATTGGTAACAGGATGTACCTGAGCTCAATTTCAAAGTCTCATAGCAAAGGGTCTAAATACTTATGTAAATACGTTTTATTTTTAATACATTCGCTAAAATAAAATAAACAGTGTTTGCTTTGTCATTATGGGGTATTGTGTGTAGATTGCTGAGGATTTTAGATATATATTTTTTTAATAAGGCTGTAACGTAACAAAATGTGGAAAAATTCAAGGAGTCTGAATACTTTCAGATGGCGCTGTATGTGTGTCACGTATACTCCCTCTCTGACCTCTAGGTCACCAGACTGCTGATTATTACGCACACCTCCCTAGGCGTTATTGTTTCTGTTTTATGTCGTTGCACTGTTTGTGGTTCTTGTTTTGTTCATTTATTACATGTATTCACTCCCTGAACTTGCTTCCGGACTCTCAGCGTACATTGTTACAGAATAACGCCTCACCCAAGAGAAGCATCAGGGAGTGTTTTTGTATTTTTGTGTTGGAGATGTTGGGTCTGGGTTCCGCTGCCGGAGCAACCGAGGATGCCTCAGCCGGCTCGTCATGCTTTTCATGCCTCAGCTGGTACATCGAGTGTCAAGACTCGGTTGGCGGGTCAAGCGTCCCTTGCTGACTCTACCGAGGATGCCTCAGCTAGCTCGTCAGGCTTCCATGCCTTAGCTAGCTCGTCAGGTTTTCAAGACTCGGTAGGCTCAGCAGGTTCCCATGCCACAGCTGGCTCGCCAGGTTCCCGCGCTTTGGCAGAGGTGGCCGGTCCGTTCCTGATCCCCGGGACGTCCCTGCGGCTGGAGCCGTGCGTCAGGGAGGGGGTACTGTCACGTACATTCCCTCTGGCCTCTAGATCACCAGACTGCTGATTATTACGCGCACCTGTCACCATCGTCATGCGCGCCAGCGCTTATTGATACTCACCTGGACTCCATCACTCCCTTGATTACCTGCCCTATTTATGTCACTCCCTTTGGTTGCTTCCCCAGGCGTTATTGTTTCTGTATCGGTTTCATGCCGGTGCGCTGTTAGTGGTTCTTGTTTTGTTTGTTAAAAGTGTTCACGCCCTGAACTTGTTCCCGACTCTCTGCATACATTGTTACAATGTGTGAACCGTTTTGACTTGGAAGCAAGCGTATGGTAAGCTTGACATTACACCTAGGTGTAATGTCAAGCTTACCATACGCTTGCTTCCAAGTCAAAACGGTTCACACATTGTAACAATGTATGCAGAGAATACGCTTGCTTCCAACTCTGTCTGTTTGTAGGTAGGCTACAAACACACAGAAAATGTGGATGTATTTCAGAGTAGGCTATTGGGTTAATAGTCATGAGGATTTTGAGAAATCTTGATGTTACAATTACTGAAATACTTGTCCCTGCTGTGTACCTGAACATTCATTTAACGTAACAAATTGCATATAGTATAAGGCTTACGCGCAAACTCCAATGCAACTAATTATAAATCCCAATACACATGGTTAGGCTAATTCTGTTTGCATGCTCTGGATTATTTTAAAGGGGCAGTGAAGTTAAAAACATGAGAGACTAAAAAAATAAATGATATTGTGAAAATTATGATAATGCCCTTTTTGTGTAAGAGCTGTTTGTTAACATTTGTTTTTTTAAATGCCAGGAATTTCAGCCTGTTCAGGTGGGATGGAGTTTTTTGCCCAGATCATGACATCACAATCTGATCTGAATATTCTGACCAATGATCAGTCATCTTTTATTTGCATATGTACCTCCTACTTTGAAAGGGTAAGCATGTAGGCTTCAGAGTCTAGATCAGGCATCTCCAACAGATAGATCACGAGCTACGATTAGCTTGCAGCCCACCTATGAGGAGCTTGCCATTTTTCAACATAAAGCTCCCTGCTACTATACAATCAAGCCATATTGACATTACCCTATCCCTGGTTAGCCACTATTGCCTTAAAAAGCCAAATGTAACACTGCCAATTCATTTCTACCTGTTTGTTTTGGTGTGCACGTTTGTCTATTACTGTATGTAGCCAATTAGCCACTTTTTAAAATATTTTTTTATTAACCTTTATTTAACTAGGCAAGTCAGTTAAGAATAAATTATTGTTTACAATGACGGCCAAACCCGGACGACCCTGGGTCAATTGTGCACCACCCTATGGGACTCCCAATCACGGCCGGATGTGATGCATCCTGGATCCGAACCAGGAACTGCAGTGATGGCTCTTGTACTGAGATGCAGTGCCTTAGACCACCGCGCCACTCGGGAGCCCCAATGATGATAACTGTCTTGTGGGTAGATAGACTTTTCTCAAAAACCTTCTCAGTTGAACGTTAACTGCAAAGACGGCTTACCTGACAGAACTATATCATGATTTGAATCAATTGGGTGCCGATTGTTTTGCAAACTCTGCCATGGTATGTTCTGCAGCAGTAGGCCTAACATCGCTAGATGACACATTCCAATCTCGTTAGATCATAGAAGTTATTTATAACCATGAACCAGATGCCCAATTAAAGGGGAATTACACCAAAAAAAGACATAAAATTGTCTAAAATGTATTTTGTTTCTCTATGAATAATTGTAATATTTAGTGTGAAAAATGTCCAGGAGAGAAAAAACAGAATGCAGGAAAATACCTCATATAATTTTATGGGGCCCCCTTAGAGTTGTTTATTAACCATTATTTTACCAGGCATATTGACAGAAAACACATATCTTCTACACCAAGGACCCAGGGAAGAGTTGCAGGGTAGAGGAGAAGAGAAGAATGTGCCTATTTGAAAGCGATAAAAAAATGGTGTAGCGACTGCACTTGAAGAAACATTCAAAGTTCTTGAAAACCTTCATATCTTAAAGTAATGATGGACTGTCCTTTCTATTAGCTTATTTGAACTGTTCTTGCCATAATATGGACTTAGCCCTATTTGGTAAAAGACCATCTTCCGTATACCAACCCTACCTTGTCACAACAACTGATTGGCTCAAACGCATTAAGAAGGAAAGAAATTCCACAAATAACAAGGCACACCAAGGCACACCAATGCCAAGAGTGTGTAAAGCCTTCATCAAGGCAAAGGGTGGCTACTTTGAAGAATCTCAAATATAAAATATATTTTGATTTGTTTTACACTTTTTCGGTTACTACATTATTCCATATGTGTTATTTCATAGTTTTGATGCCTTCACTATTATGCTACAATGTAGAAAATAGTCAAATAAAGAAATTCCCTGGAATGAGTAGGTGTCCAAACTTTTGACTGGTACTGTTTATATACACTGAACAAAAATATAAATGCAGCATTCAACAATTTCAAAGATTTTACCAAGTTATAGTTTATAAGGAAATCAGTAAATTTTAATAAAATTCATTAGGCTGTAATATATGGATTGCTCATGATTGGGAATACAGATATGCATCTTTTGGTCACAGGTACCTTCAAAAAAGGTAGGGGCGTGGATCAGAAAACCAGTCAGTGTCTGGTGTGACCATCATTTGCCTCATGCAGTGCGACACATCTCCTTCGCATAGAGTTAATCAGGCTGTTGATTGTGGCCTATGGATAGCTGTCCCACTCCTCTTCAATGGCTGTGCGAAGTTGCTGGATATTGGCGGGAACTGGAAAACGCTGTTGTACACGTCGATCCAGAACATCCCAAACATGCTCAATGGGTGACATTCCTGAGTATGCAGGCCATGGAAGAACTGGGACATTTTCAGCTTCCAGGAAATGTGTGCAGATCCTTGCGACATGGGGCTGTATATTATCATGCTGAAACATGAGGTGATGGCGGCGGATGAATGGTACAACAATGGGCCTCATGAACTCGTCATGGTATCTCTGCTCATTCAAATTGGTATCGATAAAAGACAATTGAGTTCATTGTCCATAGCTTATGCCTGCCCATACCATAACCCTACTCTCACCATGGGGTACTCTATTATATAGGTCCTGGATGGCAGGAAGCTTGGCCCCAGTGATGTATTGGGCCGTACGCACTACCCTCTGTAGCGCCTTGCGGTCGGATGCCGAGCAGTAGCCATACCAGGCGATGATGTAACCGGTCAGGTTGCTCTTGATGGTGCAGCTGTAGAACTTTTTGAGGATCTAGGGAACCATGACAAACCTTTTTAGTCTCCTGAGGGGGAAAAGGTGTTCTAGTGCCCTCTTCACAACTGTCGTGGTGTGTTTTTGGACCATGATAGTTTGAGGGAGAGGTTGTTGTCCTGGCACCCCACCACCAGGTCTCTGACCTCCTCCCTATAGGCTGTCTCATCGTTGTCTGTGATCAGGTCTACCAATGTTGTGTGGTCAGCAAACTTAATGATGGTGTTTCTTTAACGAGTTGGACGAGAGGGATTTACTCTAGACACCCGAAAGGGCCCTCATCCCTGTCATTCGCAGGAGAAGGAGACAGAGATATCGCGAATGGAGATCGGGGTGCCTTGTGAGGATTAGGCGATGAGTGGCTAATCTGCCTTTGCCATCGGTACTATTGGCCAACGTACAGTCGCTGGATAATAAAGTGGACGAACTACAATCACGTATATCCTACCAACGGGACATTAAAAACTGTAATATCTTGTTTCACCGAGTCGTGGCTGAACGACGACAAGAATAACATACAGCTGGCTGGGTTATACACTGTATCGGCAGGATAGAACATCAGCCTCTGGTAAGACAATGGGTGGCGGTCTATGTATATTTGTAAACAACAGCTGGTGCACTAAGGAAGGAAGTCTCGACTAAGGAAGTCTCAAGGTTTTGCCTGCCTGAGGGAGAGTATTTTATGATAAGCTGTAGACCACACTATCTACCTAGCGAGTTCATCGATATTCTTTGTAGCTGTCTATTTACCACCACAAACCGATGCTGGCACTAAGACCGTACTCAATGAGCTGTATACGGCCATAAGCAAACAGGAAAACGCTTATCCAGAGGCGGCGCTCCTAGTGGCCAGGGACTTTAATGTAGGGAAACTTAAATATGTTTTATCTAATTTCTACCAGCATGTTAAATGTGCAACCAGAGGGGAAAAAATCTAGACCACCTTTACTCCACACACAGAGACGCGTACAAAGCTCTCCCTCGCCCTCCATTTGGAAAATCTGATCATAATTCTATTCTCCTGAGTCCTGCTTATCAGCAAAAATTTAAGCAGTGAGCACCAGTGACTCGGTCAATAAAAAAGTGGTCAGATGAAGCAGATGCTAAACAATAGGACTGTTTTGCTAGCACAGACTGGAATATGTTCCGGGATTCCTCCGATGGCATTGAGGAGTACACCACATCAGTCACTGGCTACACCAATAAGTGTATCGATGACGTCGTCACCACAGTGACTGTACGTACATACCCCAACCAGAAACCATTGATTACAGGCAACATTCGCACTGAGCTAAAGGATAAAGCTGCCGCTTTCAAGGAGCGGGACTCTAACCCGGAAGCTTATAAGATTATCCCGCTATGCCCTCCGACGAACCATCAAACAGGCAAAGCATCAATACAGGACTAAGATCGAATCTTACTACACCGGTTCCGACACTCGTCGGATGTGGCAGGGCTTGCAAACTATTACGGACTACAAAGGAAAGCACAGCCGAGAGCTGCCCAGTGACACGAGCCTACCAGACAAACTAAATTACTTCTATGATTGCTTCGAGGCAAGTAATACTGAAACATGCATGAGAGCATCAGCTGTTCCCGGAGGCGGCAGGTCAGGAAGTCCATCATCCAGTTGCAGAGAGAGGTGTTTAGTCCCAGGGACCTTAGCTTAGTGATGAGCTTTGAGGGCACTATGGTGTTGAACGCTGAGCTGTAGTCAATGAATAGCATTCTCACATAGGTGTTCCTTTTGTCCAGGTGGGAAAGGGCTGTGTGGAGTGCGATTGAGATGGCATCATCTGTGGATCTTTTGGGGGGGTTTGCGAATTGTTTTGGGTCTAGAGTTTCCGGGATGATGGTGTTGATGTGAGACATGACCAGCCTTTCAAAGCACTTCATGGCTACCGACGTGAGTGCTACGGGGCGGTAGTCACTTAGGCAGGTTACCTTCACTTTCTTGGGTACAGGGACTATGGTGGTCTGCTTGAAACATGTAGGTCAGGGAGAGGTTAAATGTCAGTTAATACACTCGCCTACAATGGATTTTTTCTATTATTTCTAATCTATACCTTAGTCAAATCTATGCTCCCATTTAAATTCTTCTACAGTTCAATGATAAATAAATGTTTGTTTTTTAAATCATGTAAAATAGTGGCAACAAAGCCAATGACAAATAGGTATATTATTATCTTATTCTTATTCACCTTTTTGCATAAATCCGTGACTGCAGCCTCTACTGGCTACGTTTGTTGGATTCATTACAAAGTAGCCAGACAAACACAAGTCGACAGATATACAGTGTAACCATTCTTGGTTACTTTGGGCTTGTTCGACATTGGAGCCGGCTGCAGGCGACTGTCGACTGACTACTCAACAAAGAACATTATATCATAAATAACTACTCTTTATTTTTTGTAGATCAGTCAGTCACAATTTAGCCATGATATATTACGATTTTGATCCTCTCGAACACAGCCATTATATTAGTGGATCCGCCCCCCTACAGTACGCATGGGTCGTCACTAGTTACTATAGCCACAAATACATTATGGCTAAACTCCGCCTCTTTCTACAATGAATCTAATTTAAATCTGTTTTTAAACATAACATGAAATACACTGCTAACCTTATACCTGACCCAAACCTTAAACCAAAAGCAAATGTTTACGATATAGCCATTTTGACTTTGTGTTTGTGGTAACTATTGAGAACCTTACGCATGCGCACATTCTGTCTGCCCTTCCGAAGCCTCCTCAAAGTTGTCGCTGGAGAATGAGAGTAGAAACGCGGCTACATGTTGTTGGTTAGATACGTTTAAAGTAACAGAAATACACATTTGTCTAAACTGAATTTCATGGAAGATACTGGTAAGTTGGGATTTTTTATTTATTTTTATACATGTTTTCCCCTGAACTTGTTACCACTCCGCTTGCTGTAATGTGAAGATGGTGGTGGACGTGTGCGGTCTGGCTAGCTAGCAGCTAACGTCGTTAGGCCCAAACCAAGGCAGGGTTGAAGACATAACTACGCTGTGGTACTGTTTGTAAGACTTTCAGCCAATTATTGGATTAAAATTAAACGGTCGCCTTTCCCTACTATCATTACAATGACACGCAGCATATGTGGACTTTACTAACGTCTTATTTCCGAGGATATACAGTCAGTGGGTAAGTTAGGTATTTAGATCCGTTTGAATTAACTAGCTACGGTTAGTTAGGTTACTAAGCCAACTTCACTGTTGTGTTTACCGCGTCGTGCTTCAATGATGTCTGGCTAGCTATCATTACAAGTGTGCTAGCTAGATAGTAAGCTATTTTGGTCGTTGTTGATTGAGCAAGTAAAATGTTTAGTTATATATGATAGCTAACGTTACTATACGCCAACACGCGCGCATGTGCTAGCTGACATGCTAGCTATGTTCCTAAACACGGAAGTACGCATGCTTGCACAAGTCGGTGTGACTGAAAAAGTCAGGAGCTGCGGTCGGTGGGGATTCTTTGGTTTACAACTACTTGAATAAAGTTGAGCGTGACTTGAATGGTTCAGGTTACTAATCTGGACATTTATTTTGTTACGTTTTCAGTTTACTTAGTTAGCCATATGTGGACATTTGGATCATAAATATATATATATATATATATATATAAAAAAATCTGTTTTAGTGCATTACTAGAGATGCCACAGGAACCTATAACCCTGCCTAAACATCAAATTGTTACCATGGTTGCTCCATGGACTTTCAGGCTGATCGAAGTCGCCCTAAAAAGACGCAATACTCTTTACAGGCCAGAATGTTTAATAAAAATATGTATCCGTACTTAACCAGTTGTACATGCTCTTGGTCCTTTTTGGTGGTAGGACGTGGAAATAATGTTGTTTACCCAATTTTTTTGCGTTACTGTGCATTCGAGAAGTGTTCAGGCCCCTTCACCTTTTCCACATTTTACAGCCTTATTCTAAAATGGAATAATTTGTTTTCTCATCAATATACACACAATACCACGTAATGCCAAAGCGAAAGTAAGTTTTGGATAATTTTAGCGCACAAAAAAATACCTTATTTCAGACCCTTTGCAATGAGACTCGAAATTGTGCTCAGGTAAATCCTGTTTCCATTGATCATCCTTGAGATGTTTCTACAACGTGATTGAAGTTCACCTGTGGTTAATTTAATTGATTGGACATGATTTGGAAAGGCACACAACTGTCAATATGAGGTCCCACAGTTGACGGTGCATGTCAGAGCAAAAACCAAGCCATGAGTTCAAAGGAATTATCCGTAGAGCTTCATGGCAGGATTTAGTCGAGACACAGATCTGCGGAAGGGTACCAAAAATGTTCTGCAGCATTGAAGGTCTCCAAGTACAGTGGCTTTCATCATTCTGAAATGGAAGAAGTTCGGAACCAGCAAAACTCTTCTTAGAGCTGGCTGCCCAGTCAAACTGAGCAAATGGGGGAGTCGGGCCTTGGTATTGGGGGGGTGACCAAAACCCTGATGGGAGCATTTTCCAGAAGGACAACCATCTCTGCAGCACTCCACCAATCAGGCCTTTATGGTAGAGGGGCCAGACGGAAGCCATTCCTCAGTAAAAGGAGGCTGCACATGACAGCCCGCTTGGAGTTTGCCAAAAGAGACCTAAAGACTCCCAGACCATGAGAAACAAGATTCTTTGGCCTGCATTGCAAGTGTCACGTCTGGAGGAAACCTGGCACCATCCCTGCGGTGAAGCATGGTGGTGGCAGCATCATGCTGTGGGGATGTTTTTCAGCGGCAGGGGCTAGGAGACAAGTCAGGATAGAGGAACAGAGTGGGGTGAAGGTTCACCTTCCAACAGGACAATGACCCTAAGCACACAGCCAAGACAACGCAGGAGTGGCTTCGGGACAAGTCTCTCAATGTCCTTGAGTGGCCCAGCCAGAGCCTGCACTTGAACCTGATCGAACATCTCTGAAGAAACCTGAAAGTAGCTGTGCAGCGACGCTCCCCATCCAACTTGACAGAGCTTGAGAGGCTCTGCAGAGAAGAATGGGAGACACTCCCTAAATACAGGTGTGCCGAGATTGTAGCGTCATACCCAAGAAGATTCAAGCCTGTAATCGCTGACAACGGTGGTTCAACAATGTACTGATTAAAGGGTCTGAATACTTATGTAAATGTGATTTCACTTAAATGTTGGCAAATAAAAAATGTATAATCAGTTTTTTTGTATTGTGTGTAGATTGAGGGGGGGGGGGACTATTTAATCCATTTTAGAATAAGGCTGTAACGTTACAAATGTGGAAAAAGTGAAGGGGTCTGAATACTTTCCGACTGCATTGAAGGTTCTGTAGCTTGTATTTTCAATCTCTTGAGGCATTGCACGTGATGTATGTTTCCTCGCAATCAGCTGGAAGATTTTGAATTCCTGTTTGGTTAGGCTCAACCACATTGTGCAGGTGCTTGTATAAGTGCAAATTTCATTAGTATTACAAATTCTGAAACGGAAATACAAACCGATATACAGATCAGCGTACTGAAAGTCATGTTGATAACACTTCCCTGTAGATATTTTGTATTATATTACCTACAATATGTTGCCGAAATCGGGGGACAACAAGTAAAGTTGAAATTAAGTTTGTTCAGCATTCTTACTTGTAATGGACTGTTCAGGGATGCTGAGCCTACATGTTAGTATTTCACTCTTGGATTCGGAAAGGAGGCTACGCATAACCCAGTTATGTCAATGTGACCTTTGGCATTGCATTTTATGTCAACACTGTCTGGATCCACTTCTTACTCGAGGGCTGGGCGACCATATCGTATTAACTAAAATTCATGTGTTAGAGCATTGTTGCAAGTATCAAGGTTGACATTTTCCTGCCTTAATCATTTTTGTCTCCTTCGCTCCTGTGCTGTAGGGACTTTACACAGACACCAAGCCCCTGCCAAACACAATGACAAAAGATAACTTCTTCCTCTCTGACAACGAACAGTTTAAACTCGCTATTTGCGGTTGAGGTTTGGTCCAACAGATTTGGGCATATGGACTCCGAAACACTTAGACATTATTTTACTGTAATAGTTGAGAATCTTTTCTAACGATACTTTTTTTTGGTCTCGACTCCCAAAATGTAGAACATGATTGTGGAAAGTGTATGTTCAGTTTCTGTCTCACAACGTACTGCTAGCAGCATTTTAGCCACATACTTATGTGCTAAATGTATTGTCTGTGTTTTATAAATGAGCATAAGGTGCATTTATATAAGACATTGGCAACTCGTTCTCATTCTGAGAAATAGCCTAAGCATCTTTTTATACAGGTAGGCCACTTGATTTCAGTGTCTAAACAAAGTGAACAGGCTGTTGTTCAAGTAGTTAGTGATGGACAGGTGTATTCGTAAGTTTAACTATTCTACCTTGTTGGCAAGCAAGTAGATCCAAGTTGGCTAGACTTTAAATATAAAGTTTAGCTGGTTACTCACTTGAGTGTTTATGGTACCTGTGTTAATAATTTTCTATAATGCCTGCTGCTAGAAGTTTGTCATTATTTGTGGCTGTGCATGGTTCTGGTTAAATTTGTAACAAAAATTGCATTTTCATAGACTTGAAAGCCAGATCAGTGATTATTGCAAAAAAGCAGATCCAATTTATTTTGTTAAAATAATTACAATATTAGTGGGTCTTATGTTTGTGGAAAGCCTATATTTAGCCACGGTATAATTTTAGACGCCCTGAATTAATTACATTATTCCTGGCTGTTTGAAATGCAGTGTATTGACCTTTTCATTGTTAAAAAAAAAAAAAAAGCTTATTTAGAGAACGTAGGAAAAAAGTGCGATTTGAGAAATAAGATATTTGTGCATATGGAATAGGGCTGTGACAAATTGACAATTTTGCTTAACACTTAAACTGCTATTTTCTTAATCGGTTTTCCATTAAAATGATAACTCATAAATTCCAAGTAAATTTACAATGCTGAATAATGGTGCTATTACGCATGTATGACCTCTAGGGCCGGGCGATGACGTTATCTACCGCAAGTTAACTCGCCAATGAAATTTAGGGTGCCAAATTCAATCAAAAGAAATCTCATATTTAAATTTTCTCAAACATACAAGTATTAGGCACCATTTTAAAGATAAAGTTCTCGTTAATCCAACCACAGTGTCCGATTTCAAAAAAGCTTTTCGGCAAAAGCAGAACATATCATTATGTTAGGTCAGCAACTAGTCACAGAAAGCATACAGCGATTAAAAAAAAATAATAATAAAAAGGTTGTTTAATTTATTATTATTATTTTTATTATTTTACAAAAAGCAGAAATATTGATAAAATGAATCACTAACCTTTGATATTCTTCATCGGATGACACTCCCGGGACAACATGTTACACAATACATGTATGTTTTGTTCGATCAAGTTATTATTTATATCCAAAAACCTCAGTTTACATTTGGCTTTGCCTCCAAAACATCCCGTGAATTTGCACAGAGCCACATCAAATCACAGAAATACTCATAATAATCATTAATAAAAGATACAAGTGTTATTCACAGATTTAAAGATATACTTCTCCTTAATGCAACCACCGTGTCAGTTTTCAAAAAAACTTTACGGAAAAAGCAAACCATGCTATAATCTGAGTACGGCGATCAGACATTCACAACCCAAGAATATATCCGCCATGTTGGAGTCAACATAAGTCAGAAAAAGCATTATAAATATTCACTTACCTTTGATGATCTTCGTCAGAATGCACTCCCAGGAATCCCAGTTCCACAATAAATGTTTGATTTGTTCCATAAAGTCCATCATTTATGTCCAAATTCCTCCTCTTTTGTTTGGGCGTTTAGTAAACAAATCGAAACCCACGAGGCGCGGGCAAGTCCAGCGGAAATGTCAGATGGAAATTCCAAAAAGTAATATTACTGGTCGTAGAAACAAATCAAACGATGTATAGAATCAATCTTTAGGATGTTTTTATCATTAATCTTCAATGTTCCAACCGGAGAATTCCTTTGTCTTCAGAAAAGCAAATGGAACGGGAGCTACCTGTCATGTGAACGTGCATGGTCAGCTCGTGGCTGCTGGCAGACCTCTGACTCATTCCCCTCTCATTCGGCCCCACTTCACAGTAGAAGCACCAGACAAGGTTCTAAAGACTGTTGACGTCTAGTGGAACCCCTAGGAAGTGACAACTCCATTGTGTCCTCCTCCCAGAGTGCTAAGAACCTTGGCGTGATCCTGGACAACACCCTGTCGTTCTCAACTAACATCAAGGCGGTGACCCGTTCCTGTAGGTTCATGCTCTACAACATTCGCAGAGTACGACCCTGCCTCACGCAGGAAGCGGCGCAGGTCCTAATCCAGGCACTTGTCATCTCCCGTCTGGATTACTGCAACTCGCTGTTGGCTGGGCTCCCTGCCTGTGCCATTAAACCCCTACAACTCATCCAGAACGCCGCAGCCCGTCTGGTGTTCAACTTTCCCAAGTTCTCTCACGTCACCCCGCTCCTCCGCTCTCTCCACTGGCTTCCAGTTGAAGCTCGCATCCGCTACAAGACCATGGTGCTTGCCTACGGAGCTGTGAGGGGAACGGCACCTCCGTACCTTCAGGCTCTGATCAGGCCCTACACCCAAACAAGGGCACTGCGTTCATCCACCTCTGGCCTGCTCGCCTCCCTACCTCTGAGGAAGTACAGTTCCCGCTCAGCCCAGTCAAAACTGTTCGCTGCTCTGGCACCCCAATGGTGGAACAAACTCCCTCACGACGCCAGGTCAGCGGAGTCAATCACCACCTTCCGGAGACACCTGAAACCCCACCTCTTTAAGGAATACCTAGGATAGGATAAAGTAATCATTCTAACCCCCCCCCCCTTAAAAGAGTTAGATGCACTATTGTAAAGTGGTTGTTCCACTGGATATCATAAGGTGAATGCACCAATTTGTAAGTCGCTCTGGATAAGAGCGTCTGCTAAATGACTTAAATGTAATGTAAATGTAAGTGCAAGGTGACCCATATTCCACTGTATATTCAATAGGGGCTGAGTTGAAAAACTACAAACCTCAGATTTCCCACTTCCTGGTTGGATTTTTTTTCTTAGGTTTTTGCCTGCCATATGAGTTCTGTTATACTCACAGACATCATTCAAACAGTTTTAGAAACTTGAGAAGTTATCTATCCAATACTACTACTAATATGCATATATTAGCATCTGGGACTGAGTAGGAGGCAGGTTACTCTGGGCACGCTTTTCATCCAAATGTGAAAATGCTGCCCCCTATCCATAAGAAGTTTTAAGCCCTGAAATTTGTGGAATTTTGCTTAAATGGGTGATGTATTTTGGGAGAGAGTGGTAAGCAGCCTGAAACTCCTGAAACCTATTGCAATAGCCATTGCACGGATTGACCATGCCATCCTGTCTGATGTTCAGACTCTGCTTGCAGATGTAAGAGGAGAAATCCGTTTTGCCCTGCCCACTTCCCTGTTGCTCCAAGCAGAGGAAACTGCAGTTTTGAAATACATCAAAAAGCGTGAAGACTATTGCCTGTAGCCCGTACACACTGCAGCGTACATGTTGGACCCCAAGTATGCTGGCAAGAGTGTCCTGTCTGGTGCAGAGATCAACAAGGCCTATGGTGTCATCACTACTGTCTCGCCACCTTGGCCTGGATGAGGGCAAAGGTTCTTGGTAGTCTGGCGAAGTACACTTCAAAGCAAGGGCTTTGGGATGGAGATGCAATGTGGCCGTCGTGCCAACATATCTCATCAGCCACCTGGTGGAAGGGACTTTGTGGATCTGAGGCTCTTTTCCCTGTTGTCTCCATCATCCTCCAAATCCCACGAATATCGGCTGCCTCAGAGCGCAACTGGTCCTTGTTTAGGAATACTCACACCAAAGCACGCAACAGGCTGACCAATACAAGGGTTGAAAATTGGTGGCCATCTGGGCAAATTTGAGGCTTTGTGAGCCCGACAGCGAACCATCCTCAACAAGGTTGGAAAGTGACAGTGAAGATGAGGCCTCAGAGTCTGATGTTCAAGAGGTGGACATTGAGGAGGTCCAGGGAGAAGACATGGAAGCCTGAGAGGAAGACAACCAAAGCTTTAGTTTCTGGACTATCATTTTACAGATGTATGTCGAATTTTTGGGGGGGAGATGCGATGGATCATTGGGGGATCATTCAATATTCCCTTTGTTGTTCAGTGAGATCATCCCATGTAAAAGGTCAACTCATTTAAAGTTCAATTTGTAACTAAATTGTTATTTTATTTCTATTGGAAGGATTTAATCACTTGCAGTTATGTCTACTTATGATAATGTTAAAGGTTTATGTTTGTCTCCATATGATATGGTAAATATATCCAATGCAATAAACATCTACATTTAAATGGTTTTAATATTAATACCCACGGAAAGTTTCGACCTCTGAACATTCCACAAAATGTGCAACCCTAATAGCGACAATTGATACCATTTTTCAGAATTTTTTTAGAAAGTGGTGCCTCAGTTCTGTACCACAGAACAATGAGACAGATATTTCACGGGATGTATAAATGTGAAGCATCCACTTGGCGTTTCTACTCGCTACCGAAGATGGAACAAGATGGATTTCGGCAGACATTCTACACATTTTCTCCTCGATTTTTAAACAATTGATCTCAATACAGTTTTCTGTTCCCAAAACTAGAAGCTGTTATGAACAAAGGGGCAAAGTTTTGTTAACTTCACTGTGTGCCAAGTAAATAAATACATATATATATATATATATGTGTATTTATTTAGTTTAGGAGTACAATGGTAAATTGAGTTATTGCACACTTCAGAGTAGGTGTTCCCTAATGGAAATATGCAAATGCATGCTAGAACGCACCAATTGAATCTCCAACTTCCTTGTTCTGCCCACTGACTCATTTGTTCCCGTTGGAAACGACATGCTGTAGTCATTCTTGGGTTAGTTATAAAAAATCTTTGTACTATTGTCAGATGGTAGAATTCTTCTCTGGCTTAAAATATTCAGTTTTTTCCTTTTACAACAAAGGTTGCTGATTGATGTGCTGCTGTTGTGTTTTAATACCTTTTTTATTTTTATGGTAGCTAGATGTTGTATTTCTACTAAATGTCTTGGTATTTTACAAACAGTACTTTCTTTTAGGAAAGAGTGATCTGCGTGCAGGCTGCACGAAGCAGCTCGATTTATTTGGTTGACAGTTCTGGTTGCCTAGTGATGGACTTTAGTCCGGCTTCAGAAGTGGCGTTCCTTTACAGACAAGTAAAATGTCTGTTCATATCACCAGAGAAGGTTTTGTGCTGGCATAAAACAATAAAACGTAGGGTAGCCTACCCTAACAGACAGATATGCTGTAGCCGAGGCACTTTCAAGGGGCCACATTCCATTACGCCTGAAAAGCGTAATCGATACATGCTACCGGTAGTCTACTGTGATTTCATGCGGCAAAAACTATGAGTAGGCTACCCCGTGCTTGAACACACACTTGCATCATTAGTGAAGAGACAGCGCAGGCAAGCCAGCGTGACGGCGGGATTGAGAGAGGCAGAAGAAGCGTGCTCATATGTTTTGGTAATCTGCATCTCGCAATATCTTGTCTTGCATGCCTTGCAAATTCACCAAGTAGCCTAAAGTTTGCCTCTTCCTCTCTGGTTTTATTTGAATTACACAATCTCCACAGGCCATTATAGCCTATCGGCTATAACATGTAAAAAAAAAAATAATACAAATAAATGTTGGTTGTGTAACTGAACTGTGATTATATTTACGTGCAGTGGGTGAAGACCGTTTTTTTTTGGTTAGAGGTTTATATTAACGTTAAGGATCCCAACTTGGTTCACACTCCTAGGTTGGACATTTTCTGTGACATTTCATTAAACATGGGACTTCCATATCACCCAGTCAGAACTGATTCCACATCAATTTCCTGTAATACTAACTAATAATTACTGTCCCTTCTCGATTTTGTGATATTGACGTGCATTGTGTGTTCCTCTCCCCAGACCTGCACCTCTCAGACGAGCCCATGACGGGGATGTTGGACACAGACAGCCCTGAGAGTGTGGATTCCCCAGCCATGGAGGGCAACGGAGAGGACTTCCTCCCCGACCTGCCTGTCCTCACGCATGCTGCTGAATGGACCATGGATCAGGTCAGTGTGGGAAATGCACGTGGGGTTTGACCTCTTTTGCCCTTCATGTAGTTGTAATGACAAAGCCAATGTATCCCTTTTGTTATTATTCATAGCAAATGCTATTTTGTCTGCCTGCATTACTAGTAGGTCTAAACACCAACACTTCCATCTTTCAATAGTGGTGCTCTCTCAAACATGAGGCAGTCCCTTACCTATTTTCTTAGTTGCTTGTTGGTAATAATTTCCTTCCCCCTTGACCAGGATCCCCATAACCTCACCACGGTTATCCACGACTCGGACTCAGAGTCAGATCAATCGTCACCAGAGGTAATAGAGCAGCACCAGGTCCAGCAGTCTGATCTTGGATCTGTTGAACAGGCGGTGCAGCACTTCCAGCTAGCGAGTGCTGAACTCTTCCAAGAGGAGCGTCGGGAGCATGAGGATTCAGATGAGCAGTCTGGTTCTCCACAGGCAGAACAACAGAACCAAATGGAGGCATCGTCAGACGAGAGTCAGGATGGGCACAACACAGCCACAGAGCCTCTGATACAGAGCGACAAGTTGTCCGACGCTGTAGAACAGCAACAAGATCGAGTCCAAGCCCAGCCACCAATGGTTGCAGAAGATGGTAGCCCAGCTAACATGGAACTTGACGAATCCAAAGAGACAGAGCAGGGGGAACCTGTTGAAGAACCAGCTGTCCCTACTGAGCCTCTTATCCCTTCTGAGTATGAGAAGCTGGCTAAAGGGTGTGAGGAGAACCCTGATGACTTCAATGGTTGGGTCTACCTGCTGCAGTATGTGGAGCAAGAGGTGAGTGTGGAAAAGTCCTGGAATTTTTATGTTGACCCTTGCTTCTATTGTGGCTAGGTTTTATCTGCTCTATTAAACTACATGTAAACATTGAGGTTTTTCTGTCAGTAAGCAAGTTGTAAATGTCATTTTTTTGCCGCCTCAGAATCATCTAGGTGTGGTGCGGAAGGCGTTTGATGCGTTTTTCTTGCGCTACCCCTACTGCTACGGCTACTGGAAGAAGTTAGCTGACACTGAGAAGAAACATGGCAATGCACAGGTGGCAGAGGAGGTAAGTCTTTGTCTTCCATCGCTGGGCTCATGCAGTGGTATTTAATAGTGTAAATGGACATCTTCTCCTCCTGTCCTGATCTGAAAGGGCTTGACAGGGTTAGTGGCTGGAGCTTTGTTCTGTCTACTGTTTGGGTTCTTGCTGTGGCATTCATTCGGCTTTTCACACTGGTTGTCTCATTCCCCAATGTCGTTTTTGCCTCCTATCCCCAGGTGTACCGGCGGGGTGTGCATGCCATCCCCCTCAGTGTGGACCTGTGGCTCCACTACCTGTCCTTCATCAAGGACAACGCTGACCCTGAAGACCCAGAGACACCGTCACGCATTAGAGCGTGAGTAAAGAGCTCTGTCCTCACTGAAAAGTGAAACGCCGCACCTCAACACACACACTCCTGTATATCCACAAGTTAGGTGCGCGAGAGCCTTGTGACAATTCCAAAACCAAGTGTTTTACCGATTTTACAGGTCATAGTGTATTGTTAACAGGGTTGGGGAGTAATTTGTTTTCCAAAAACATAACTAATCAGATTACAAATGCTTTTGAAAAATAGTAATATTCAGAAAAAATGTATTGACACCTTTGTTTTCTCATTGATCTTCCATTCAGCATTGAAAAAGGGTGCAAGTTTAAGTTTGTTCCACCTGAGCTAGTCTGACAAGTCAAAGACCACTATGATGACACACATGGATCCTTTTTGTCTTCTTCTAATGCCTTTTTAAAGGGAAAGTAATCAGATTACGTTACTAAGTTTGGGTAATCCAACAGTTACATTACTGATAAATGTGGACAGATAACTGTAACAAATTACATTTAGAAAGTAACCTACCCAACCCTGATTGTTAATCATGTCGTCTGTGTTCCTACAGTGCGTATGAGCATGCTGTGTTGGCAGCAGGGACAGACTTCCGCTCTGACCGTCTGTGGGAGGCCTACATCAACTGGGAGACGGAGCAGGAGAAATTGGCCAACGTCACGGCCATCTACGATCGTATCCTGGGCATACCCACCCAGCTCTACTCCCAGCACCTCCAGAGGTATGACGGTTCAGCTCATTCACAATAGGTTTTGATAAACCGTCCATGAGGGTTATGGTCTACATCTCAGGTAGTGGGTAGCTCAGAGAAATGAAACACTGGCATTAGTTCTAATGCCAGTGTTAACCTTAGTTCTAACCAGCCACACTTACTTTCAGGGGAACTATTTTCTGGTCGTACTTTTTGTTCTCTTAGTGATGTACTAATTGTCATTCTTCAGGTTCAAAGAGCATGTGCAGAACAACAACCCCAAACACTTCCTGTCAGAGGAGGAGTTTGTCCAGCTCCGGGTGGAGCTAGCCAAAGCCAATGCAGTCACCGTCAATGAGGAAGGAGAGGAAGCAACACCCGCGGAGCCCGAGGGTCTCCCAGCCGGCACCGAGGACCTCCCAGATCCTGCTAAGGTACGACTCCGCCGCCTCACCTTCAGGGGGGTTGATGTACCACAACATGCCAGAGGGTTAGGAAGGAGGCCCTTGTCTCTTCATTATCACCCATGGAGACATCATCCATGGGGTGAAACACACATCTGTGCAGGTTTGAAGAGGTGTCTTTCCGTCAGCAGCCAAGCCAATGAGTACGTGGGCATCATCCAGTCAGGGATTTGGAATGGATGGATCGTGGGCTGGCTGGCCTAGTTGAGTGACTCCCCTCGTCCTCTCCAGTCCCCAGCACCAGGACTGGCCTACAGACAGGGTGTATATGGTACATACCCTGTCCCGGGGTGGGCCTCGGTCCCTGGGTAGGCCCCAACACCTTCGACAGGCAGAGCCCCTGCTTGTCTCTGGCTCTCTTTCAGCCTCAGGGTGATGTAAATAACCTTGGCAGCAGGACATGCAGTTTGCACATCAGTGGAGAATGAGATGGTTACGAGATTGTTTTAAAGTCAAGCAATTAACGTTGGGTGTCTTGTGTTATGTTTAGAGAGTGACGGAGATTGAGAACATGCGCCACAAGGTGATCGAGTTACGCCAGGAGGTGTTCAACCAAAACGAGCAGGAGGTCAGCAAACGCTGGGCCTTTGAGGAAGGGGTGAGTACTGACATCTGTCTTTTTTAATGATCAGAATATCATCCAATTGTATTTCATAATGTTAAAAGGAATAGTTCACCTCAAAGTTTTCATACCTCTAAAGTGGGCTTTGTCAAGCTGGGTGGAGATGGAATTGGATGGTGCCACTCTTTCCCATTCATTTGGGATTGAGGCCTACAGATGTCTACACAGTAGATGGAATACGAGGTATGAAAATATATGTTGATTTTTGGGGTGAACTATCCCTCATTAATTTCCTTCCATTGTTAATAACGTTACTTTTGAAATGGTTGTACATTTTGGTCCGCCGCCATTTTGAATGCCGTGTTTCCCTTTTCCCCTCGTAGATAAAACGGCCCTACTTCCACGTTAAAGCCCTGGAGAAGACCCAGCTCAGCAACTGGAAGGAGTATCTGGACTTTGAGATGGAGAATGGCACTCCCGAACGTGTGGTCGTTTTGTTCGAACGCTGCCTCATCGCCTGTGCTCTCTACGAGGACTTCTGGATGAAGGTAACCCAACCATAACATTTGATCTTCAACCCCACCTCAAAAATAATGACCCCCGCACTTCCCCCATCAACGATTGCATCACTTCCTGACAACAGTAAATCGTCCTGAACATCTCTTCTTTGCGTGTAACGTTGATCTGTTAATCACTGTATCTGTTGTATTAGGGGATGGCCAGCTTTGCCACACAAGATTTGACTCCAGCATTTGCCAACTACTACGTTGCATCTTCTCCGTCTCCCACTACCTTACAGAAACTTATCTTATTGGTTCCATGAAGGTGCTGATGGGTTTACAAAGAACATTTCTAAAAACACGATCTTGTCAATGAAGAAATTCACTGGTTGAGCAAACCGGAAATGGGTGTTTTAAAATGTTGTTGTCACCTTCCCTTCCTCGTCTTCTCTCCACCTCCTGCTCTCCATCCACCCCGTCCTCCCCTCTTTCTCCAACCCTCTCTTTCTCTTGCTTCATACTGAAGTACGCAAAATATCTAGAGAGCTACAGCATTGAGGGAGTGCGACATGTGTACAAGAAGGCGTGTACCATCCACCTATCCAAGAAGCCCAACATTCACCTGCTGTGGGCCGCGTTCGAGGAGCAGCAGGGTGAGTGGTGTTTCTAGTTCCCACTTAACATCACATTCACATAAAGCTGTGACGGTTATGGAATTTTAACTTGTTGTTTTAACCACTCCACAAATTTCTTGTTAACAAACTATAGTTTTGGCAAGTTGGTTAGGATATCTACTTTGTGCATGACACAAGTCATTTTCCCAACAATTGTTCACAGACAGATTATTTCACTTATATTCACTGTATCACAATTCCAGTGGGTCAGAAGTTTACAATGCACTAAGTTGACTGTGCCTTTAAACAGCTTGGAAAATTCCAGAAAATGATGTCATGGCTTTAGAAGCTTCTGATAGGCTAATTGACATTTGAGTCAATTGGAGGTGTACCTGTGGATGTATTTCAAGTCCTACCTTCAAACTCAGTGCCTCGTTGCTTGACATAATGTGAAAATCAAAATAAATCTGCCAAGACCTCAGAAAATAAGTTTTAGACCTCCACAAGTCTGGTTCATCCTTGGGAGCAATTTCCAAATGCCTGAAGGTACCATGTTCATCTGTACAAACAATAGTACGCAAGTATAAACACCATGGGACCACGCAGCCGTCATTCTGCTCAGGAAGGAGCTGTCTGTCTCCTAGAGATGAACGTACTTTGGTGTGAAAAGTGCAAATCAATCCCAGAACAACAGCAAAGGACCTTGTGAAGATGCTGGAGGAAACAGGTACAAAAGCATCTATATCCACAGTAAAACGAGTCCTATATCGGCAACCTGAAAGGCTGCTCAGCAAGGAAGAAGCCACTGCTCCAAAACTGCCATAAAAAAAGCCAGACTACGGTTTGCAACTGCACATGGGGACAAAGATCGTACTTTTTGGAGAAATGTCCTCCGGTCTGATGAAACAAAAATAGAACTATTTGGCCATAATGACCATCGTTATGTTTGGAGGAAAAACGGGGAGGCTTGCAAGCCAAAGAACACCATCCCAACCGTGAAGCACGGGGGTGGCTGCATCATGTTGTGGGGGTGCTTTGCTGCAGGAGGGACTGGTGCACTTCACAAAATAGATGGCACCATGAGGAGGAAAATTATGTGGATATATTGAAGCAACATCTCAAGACATCAGTCAGGAAGTTAAAGCTTGGTCGCAAATGAGTCTTCCAAATGGACAATGACCCCCCCAGCATACTTCCAAAGTTGTGGCAAAATGGCTCAAGGACAACAAAGTCAAGGTATTGGAGTGGCCATCACAAAGCCCTGGCCTCAATCCTATAGAAAATTTGTGGGCAGAACTGAAAAAGCGTGTGCGAGCAAGGCGGCCTACAAACCTAACTCAGTTACACCAGCTTTGTCAGGAGGAATGTGCCAAAATTCACCCAATTTATTGTGGGAAGGCTACCCACAAGGTCTGTGGTCTGCTGGTCATTTTGCAGGGCTCTGGCAGTGCTCCTCCTTGCACAAAGGCGGAGGTAGCGGTCCTGCTGCTGGGTTGTTGCCTTCCTACGGCCTCCTCCACGTCTCCTGATGTACTGGCCTGTCTCCTGGTAGCGCCTCCATGCTCTGGACACTACGCTGACAGACACAGCAAACCTTCTTGCCACAGCTCGCATTGATGTGCCATCCTGGATGAGCTGCACTACCTGAGCCACTTGTGTGGGTTGTAGACTCCGTCTCATGCTACCACTAGAGTGAAAGCACCGCCAGCATTCAAAAGTGACCAAAACATCAGCCAGGAAGCATAGGAACTGAGAAGTGGTCTGTGGTCACCACGTGCAGAACCACTCCTTTATTGGGGGTGTCTTGCTAATTGCCTATAATTTCCACCTTTTGTCTATTCCATTTGCACAACAGCATGTGAAATTTATTGTCAATCAGTGTTGCTTCCTAAGTGGACAGTTTGATTTCACAGAAGTGTGATTGACTTGAAGTTACATTGTGTTGTTTAAGTGTTCCCTTTATTTTTTTGAGCAGTGTATTATTCTGACATTTCACATTCTTAAAATAAAGTGGTGATCCTAAGACAGGTAATTTTTACTTGGATTAAATGTCAGGAATTGTGAAACTGAGTTTAAATGTATTTGGCTAAGGTGTATGTAAACTTCCGACTTCAACTGTAAAAACGTAATGATTATTAGGTAAACTTTGTCTATTTGAAAATAAAAATGAATCCCCACCATATTAAAATGAATGTGTTAAGACAATTCTGACAAAACAATTGTGGTTCATGGTGATTGTCCATAATTGTTGGTTGTACGATTGTGCCAGCCCCACGATTCACACACTTCACTTGTCAGACCTTTACCTGATGTGATTTACAAACAAGTGCATTCGACTAATGAGGCTGAGACGATCACGTAATAGAAGTTCAAAAGCCTTGGTAGCCTCGGTCTACACATACTAGTAAGTAACATTCAACCCAGAAGTGGAACTGAGTTTTGGTGTTTTGTTTCCCTGCAGGGAACATAGAGGAGGCACGCGGCATCCTGAAGTCTCTGGAAGAGGTGGTACCGGGTCTGGCCATGGTGCGTCTGCGGCGGGTCAGCCTGGAACGCCGCCACGGCAATCTGGAGGAGGCAGAGGCCCTGCTGAGCGAGGCGATGGCATCGGGGAAGAACGCCAGCGAGACGTCGTTCTACGCCGTGAAGCTGGCCCGGCAGCTGCTGAAGGTGCAGAGGAGCCTCACCAAGGCCCGCAAAGTGTTGCTGGACACCATAGACAAGGACCAGGTAAGATCACAGAGCTAGATGAATGGAATCACTTGGTTCAGGATCTTGATATTGAGATACAGTACATGGTGTCAAAGGGAGATTGATTCAGAGAAAATGTGTTTAGAGAAACCATTTGAGTTCATCATTAATCTGTGTGTGTGTGTGTGTCTCCAGACGAGTCCTAAGCTGTACCTGAACCTGCTAGAGCTGGAGTACAGTGGGGACGTGCAGCAGAATGAGGCGGAAATCTTGGCCTGCTTCGACCGCGCCCTGAGCAGCCCGCTGCCCCTCGACTGCCGCCTCACCTTCTCTCAGCGCAAGCTCGAGTTCCTCGAGGACTTTGGCAGCGACATCAATAAGTCAGTTGACCTACAGTACCTACACCCTCAAACAATGAGTACATTTTCACTGACCAGTGTTCTGATTGGTCAATGAATGACAATGAATCCATATGGCATGCTTGCACTCCTAATCTCAACCATGTACTCTTTTTCCGTCCTCACAGGTTAGTGACTGCATACGATGAACACCAGAAGCTTCTGAAAGAACATGAGTCGACAAAGAGGAAAGCAGAGAATGGGTAAGATTTGAATTTGTTCACTTCTCTCTCTGTTTAACATTTACGACATTGAGTACAACACCGTAGGATGCTTCATAGCAGGTTGTGAATCGCCATACCTGAATTGATTTAGTTGGGTGCTCTTGATTGACATGAACCTGTTCCTTCGTGTCCCTGCAGCTCCCAGGAGCCCGAGTCGAAGAGACAGCGTACAGACGACCACACCAGCTCAGGGCACATGATGCAGGGAGATAACTCTGCCTACAACTACAACTGGTACCAAGTGAGTCCTATGATAGAACGGAGTCAAACATTGTTATACATGCAATTTGTATTGCAAGGTGACACATGTAATACCATCCCTGACAATTGGTTCTCACTAGAATAAAAAAAAAATGGGAGGACTATAGTGTTGAACTCTATCATCTGGTGACGCTGACAGGAATGCCAACTAACCCTGTCTTTCCTTGCTTTCCTTCTACAGCAACAGTACAATAACTGGGGACAGCATTCCTGGGGACAGTACAACCAGTATGCCCAGCAGTATAACCAGTACTACCCCCCTCCACCAACATGATGTTTCAAAGACCGATGGGCAGAGATCCTTCTGAAGGAAGAAATTCAGAGGAAGCATACTTTCTACCCAGCCCAACCGCTCAGCTTGACCATCCTCTTTGATTTGTTGTTTGATGTCCTTTTGTTTCCATTGGCCATTTGACATATTCATTGTAATCATCATCTCACCATCATTCATTGACTGGCTGCTTTTTGTGTTCTTTACGCATGTGTTGGTGATGCGGACTTCCGATTATTATTTTTCCCCCACAGTCAAAATTACGCCAAATTATATGTTTTTAATTTTAGATTGGTTCCTCTTCGATATCTCTGTGTGGGGAAACTAGTTATGTTTGATACAGATTATAGATTCGTATAGAGGTAGTGGTACCTGCTGTGCTCCGAGTCCTCCCTGAGCCTCTCCTCTGCTTTCCTAAGATTAAGGTTTGTTTTGTTTTCTGGGACAAGAACAGAAATGAATGAAGATTCATTTTTTTATTTTGACTTAATTTCATAATAAAGACATTGATATCCTATTTCTTGTTTTGTTCCCTGAATTAACCATTTTTAATATCATTGCCATTGCAGCGTAACCGTTAAGATTGGGTAGGTACAGGCAATTTGCTCTCCAATCATACATTCCTGTAATTGACATGTACTTACTCCTTCTACACATTTTATAGATGAAAGCATAGGTCATACTCAGCAGACATCAACCCTGGTCATGGAGTGGTACAGTAGGATGTGGTGTGTGCTGGCTTTTGTTCCAAGTCCAACCCACCACTACAAAGATGATGTAGTTTATCATGGTCTTAATCCAGCAGTTCTAATTGGATTTTTATGTTGTGGATGGGAGTGACCTCAGCCAGTGCACTACATAAACTCAGCAAAAAAAGAAACATCCCTTTTTCATGACCGTCTTTCAAAGATAATTTGTTAAAATCCAAATAGATCACAGATCTTCATTGTAAAGGGTTTGAATACTGTTTCCCATGCTTGTTCAATGAACCATAAAAAATTAATGAACATGCACCTGTGGAACGGTCATTAAGACACTAACAGCTTACAGACGGTAGGCAATTAAGATCACAGTTATGAAAGCTTAGAACACTAGAGGCCTTTCTACTGACTGAAAAACACCAAAAGAAAGATGCCCGGGGTCCCTGCTCATCTGTGTGAACGTGCCTTAGGCATGCTGCAAGGAAGTATGAGGACTGCAGATGTGGCCAGGGCAATAAATTGCAATGTCCGTACTGTGAGACGTCGAAGACAGGACGGACAGCTGATCATCCTCGCAGTGGTAGACCACGTGTAACAACAGCTGCACAGGATCGGTACATCCGAACATCACACCTGCGAGACAGGTACAGGATGGCAACAACAACTGCCTGAGTTACACCAGGAATGCATAATCCCTCTATCAGTGCTCAGACTGTCTGCAATAGGCTGAGAGAGGCTGGGCTTGTAGGCCTGTTGTAAGGCAGGTCCTCACCGGCAAAAACGTCACCTATGGGCACAAACCCACCGTTTCTGGACCAGACAGGACTGGCAAAAAGTGCTCTTCTCTGACAAGTCTCGGTTTTGTTTCACCAGGGGTGATGGTCGGATTCACGTTTATCGTTGAAGGAATGATCGTTACACCGAGGCCTGTACTCTGGAGCGGGTTTGATTTGGAGGTGGAGGGTCCGTCATGGTCTGGGGCGGTGTGTCACATCATCGGACTGAGCTTGTCATTGCAGGCAATCTCAAAGCTATGCGTTACAGGGAAGACATCCTCCTCCCTCATGTGGTACCCTTCCTGCAGGCTCATCCTGACATGACCCTCTAGCCTGACAATGCCACCAGCCATACTGCTTGTTCTGTGTGTGATTTCCTGCAAGACAGGAATGT
The DNA here is from genome assembly GCF_045679555.1 of Salvelinus alpinus. Taxonomy (NCBI): domain Eukaryota; kingdom Metazoa; phylum Chordata; class Actinopteri; order Salmoniformes; family Salmonidae; genus Salvelinus; species Salvelinus alpinus. The sequence continues at coordinate 42,120,437 of NC_092112.1, read as the reverse complement.
CAGTCTTCTGCCATGGCCAGCGAAGAGCCCAGATCTCAATCCCATTGAGCACGTCTGGGACCTGTTGGATCGGAGGGTGAGGGCTAGGGCCATTCCCCCCAGAAATGTCCGGGAACTTGCAGGTGCCTTGGTGGAAGAGTGGGGTAACATCTCACAGCAAGAACTGGCAAATCTGGTGCAGTCCATGAGGAGATGCACTGTGGTACTTAATACAGCTGGTGGCCACACCAGATACTGACTGTTACTTTTGATTTTGACTCCCCACTTTGTTCAGGGACACATTATTCTATTTCTGTTTGTCACATGTCTTTGGAACTTGTTCAGTTTATGTCTCAGTTGTTGAATCTTGTTATGTTCATACAAATATTTACACATGTTAAGTTTGCTGAAAACAAATGCAGTTGACAGTGAGTGGACATTTCTCTCTTTGCTGAGTTTAGAAATTAGGAATTGCAGTACTAGAAGGGGTTCTAAGAACCGTGTCCCTTATGATGGTCCCAAGGTCATCCATATTGATCATGGTTTGCTAGTGCTGTGATAAATTCTTCAAATTCATGTTTTAAACAATATCTTATCTGCACTGTTAGAAACTGCTAGCCAGACAGTTTTAGAAGAATGATTCCATGCATTTTTTCAAATGAACTGGCAACATTCCATTTGAACAATGCTGTCAATCCACAACCATACACTGGCTCAAATCAGTTAATGATAGGACTTAGACAAGTTGTAAATGCAACAAGGCCTGATATTGTATCATATAATAGGACTCACAGCTTTCCAGTAATTGATGGTCTGTTCACTATATTTTAGAGGCTACTTATGCAGAAAATTTGTATAAGACCCATATAAACTCTATAATTATGACTATCTTAGGTTGACTAATATTCCATTACACCATTTCTGATACATCACATGCCTTTTACTTTTCTTCATAATTAAAAGCAGGAAAAGCATCACCTATGCCTCTACTGCCATTTATTCCCAACTAGACTAGTTTGAAATTTCTCCCTGACCAAGATGGCTGCCATTCACACTGAATTATGCAAATATGAGGATTTGTGACAATTATCCTCTAGTAGTTTAATAGGATCTCTTTGGTTCTCTACTTATCGACGTCACACGTTGACACATGCGCACCGCCGACGCTCCCTAAGTCCTTTTTTAACCTAGTGTTGAACGACTAGCACCAAACGAGGTAAGGCCTGTGCAAAATGAGAGGAAATGTTGAATTTTATACCCTTTAGAGACAACATATCAGGTAGGAATATTGATCGTAAGTACTTCACCATCCACGATGAACAATAGTTTTTTGGATTGCCTTATTTGGCAATTTTAATAGTTTTTCCGAAACCGCATGCCTCGTGGCTAGCTTTAGCTAGCTAACGTTAATTACGTGACTGTCGTGAAGCAAACAAGTATGGATAGCTAGCTAGCTAAATTTGGTAATATAATACATATATGGTCGTATAATCAAACGTATTTTCACATATTTGTCATGTTGCTGATTTGCAAACTTATTGCCGGGCTAACGTTAACTGTCAAACTACAACTTAAGCTAACGTTAGCCAGTGAAATTCTTCATTCCTCATCCTTACTGCAATGCTAGCTAGTTTGCTATTTAACTAGCTAACATTGCTCTCGTTCGTGCAAAGTTGTAGTTATTGGTTCCTAAATTGCTATCTATTGATTTGTAGATGTCTACAAATAGTTTGACATATTGCCTGTTTAAGTTCTCTCTTCAATCCTAGCTCAGTCATTATTGCTTTTTAGAGGGGATTCAAGTCACATGTGGACTAATGACACCCCACTTACTGCCTGCTGTTTTCATACTGGAAGCTAACTGGCCATCTCTTCTTATCCACAGCATCAAGATGCAGCTCTTCTTGCGTGCCCAGAACACTCACACCCTTGAGGTGACAGGACAGGAGACTGTCAGAGATCTCAAGGTGAGGCCAAGCAAGGGTACATCAATGAAAATGTTAATTGTGGTGTAATGGTAACTGGTGTACTGTTTGGAGTCTACAATACCACAGCCACAAATCGTATTCTGCATGCTCTTGTCTGGATTGTTACATGTATGTAAATTGTCTGGATCAAACCATTGTGTGTGTGGTTTCAGGTCCATGTCCAGAGTCTGGAGGGTCTCCTAGTGGAGGACCAGGTGTTGTTGCTGGCCGGCTCCCCCCTGGAGGATGCTTCCTCTCTGGTGGAATGTGGCATCTCTGAGCACTGCACCCTGGAGGTGGCCGGCAGACTGCTGGGAGGTCAGTTCTCAAAATGATGGTGCATCAAATATGGCCTGATTTTGAATACTTTGAAAATGCTTCCTTCCCCCCTTGAAAGTAATCACACATGAGGATTGGATATTGTTGAAAGAAATAGGGTGGACACCTTGCTTTGACTTATTAAAAGGTTTTCTGGTACATTTATTTGTATCGTCAATTGCACAAACAGTCCAACCGAAACTTGACTTTTGCTTTTAACAGAACCTGTCTGAATCTGGGAAGTTCAGGGGGGTTACCACATTGGGGAGCTGTTGTGGGGGGTTAAAGTGCCTTGCTCAGGGGCATAACAATAGATTATTCACCTTGTCGGCTCAGATTCGAAAAGGCAACCTTCTGGTTACTGGCGCAATGCTCTAACCGCTAGGCCACCTGCTGTACATACAGTTCCGGATCAGTCGTTTACTCAAGGATACTATGAATTTCTTTTGTCATTAGTTCCATTGCTGTATGTTCACTTGGAATAATCACTCTTTGGTTTCTCTCTCCACCAGGAAAGGTCCATGGCTCCCTGGCCCGTGCCGGTAAAGTGAGGGGACAGACACCCAAGGTCAGCAGATACTTTCTGCATTTAAAAAATATATATTTAGATTGTTAGTTGGCTATGATTTTGTAGTTGATCTTGTGGCAATTGTAACATTGTCTGGTTGTTTTAAAAGTCATTATAGCTCCTGGATTAGTGTCTGCTAAATGTTATGTATTTCTGCATAGTAATGACCATGGTAGCGCTGTGCCTCTTTTTATCACTTCAGGTTGACAAACAGGAGAAGAAGAAAAAGAAGACTGGTCGCGCCAAGCGCCGCATCCAGTACAACAGGCGCTTCGTCAATGTTGTGCCCACCTTCGGCAAGAAGAAGGGCCCCAACGCCAACTCCTAAAAACACTGTCCCTCAGGAGAATACTTGTGATGACACCCCTTTCATTTTAACCCACTGAAAGGTTTTCCTCCTGTACAGAATAAAAATTTGGCTTAGACTAATGAACTTGTTTGTCATTTCTTGGGTGTTTATGCATTTTGAGACCGGGTTGCTCGATAATATAAATGGCTCGTAATAGAAAGGATTGTTTGGACAACAAATTGAAAAGTGATTGAGCCTGGCTGCAGTACTGCTGGTTTTCTGTTGTACCTGATAATTGCACCCACCGTGTCCCAAATCTAAATCTGTCCCTGATTAGAGGGAAAACATTTAAATTGGCAGTTGAGCTGGCTTGGAGGTCAATATGAATTTTCCTGTTCTAGTTTCTAATGGTTTATTTGGCAATGTAATGTTTTATTAGTTGTATGTAAAGGCTACATATGGTGTATAACCATCAAACTCAACTCTGGACCTTGAAGCCAGCATCACAGCATTGTTTTATTCCCCTCTAATCAGGGACTGACTTAGACTTGAGACAACAGGTGGGTGCAATTCAGGTAGAACAGAACCAGCGGGCTCTGGACCTCATAGGGTAAGAGTTGAAACTGGCTTCAAGGTCCAGAGTTGAGTTTGAGGAGTATACAGCGTCCAATGAAATGCTTACTTGCAGGTTTTGTATCGACAATGTTCATATTTGATTTCTTATTGTTGCAAAGTAAATGGCTCAGAATAATAAACATTTTAGCATAAGTATACAGGTAGGAAAAATATGTACATGTATCAGAGAAAGGGGGAAAGTGTTTAAGTCTGGTAGCAGCAATTGTGATGTTTTAAAGTGGAGATTCAGTCCAGGTCATTCAGCAGTCTGATGGCTTGTAGATAGACTTTCTGACCCTGTTATCAGAGCATGAGGTCTGATACCATCTGCCTAACATTAAGGGAGTGAACAGCTCATGTGGGGTCCTTGATGCTGCGGGACATCCTTGGGCACCGTTTCAAGTGGGTGGGAACCTGGGCTGTCTTCACCACCCGCTGGAGGGCCTTGCGGTTGTGGATGGAGCAATTCCCTTACCAGGCCATGATGCTCTCGATGGCGCAGCGGTATTTGGAGAGGACCCTGGTTGGCATGCCAAATTTCTTCAGCTGCCTTAGGAAGTAGAGGCGCTGTTGGTCCATGTCCTCTGATGTGGGCGCCAAGGAACTTCAAACTGCTGACTAGATGTAGTCTCAGGGATGTTAACAAAATCAAACTGGTAATACCAACACCATGTGATAGTCCAAGAGGAGTTATATATAGTTCTGGTAGCTATCCAAAGTGACTTGAGGGCAGAGTTCTCGTGTGTAGTATAAATCTTCATACTAAAAATAGTATTTCAAGTATACATTTCCAAAAGGAACTGGGTCATGTTCAACAGGAGTTAACGTTTGTCAACAGAACCAGTGCTGTTTAAAAAAAAATATATATTGTGGCCCAGAGTGCAATTGTGTGCTACCACTACATGAAACTGCCCACCTTCAGGTTAAAAACGTGATGACATACCTGATGACATACCATTGGAGCTTGCAAAGTTAAGTTGTCACATGCACAAGTACAAGTGAAATGCCTTTCTTGCAAGCTCTAAACCCAATAATGTAATACTAAAAGTCATTTAAATTAGAAATAAGAGGAACAAGAAAGCAAGCATACTATATATACAGGGTCATTCAGTTCCAGGGACATATTTACAACGTTCAGTGAAAAGAAATGCATCTCACTGTACTTCTGCATGTGACATTGAAACTTGATCATACGTCTGATTTCAAGTGCAGGAACTTATTTCCAAACCATTCACTGATGCCCAGTTTTCTTGACCATTCAAATACTTACTGAAGGTGTCCAATAAACACAATTTCAGATGCATATGACAATTTAGTCTCCAAAATTGGTTTAATCTTTACAAGAACATTATACATGCAATAAAAACAACAAAAAAAACAGGAATAAAACAGAATATCCTGAGAGGCTTTACTCTGCGGTGTGTAACTTGTCAGAAAGGATGCCCCGTCTGTACAGTGTTGCCCAGTCGTCACTATCTGGCCATGCTGGAAAGGACAGAAGTAAAGCACCTACTTAACTCAGCACTAATAACCCTAACCTGGTCCCATGTCTGTTCCTGCTTCAGACAATATGCCAAACATGCCAAGACAATGATAAAGGACTTGGCTTAAGCAGAAAAAGACTTGAAACAACCAGACTAACCTTAAACGTAAATTAAGAAAATATATTACAGATTCTTTCTTCAAAGTTCTGACAATGAAAGCCACTTCTGTCCTTTTGCGCATGGCCATCTGGTGACTACTGCGTCTTCCCCGTCCACGGAGAGAAGTGCATGCTGAGTCGGTTTCTGCCGTTAATCGACAGCCACCAGCTCGACCTCGAAGATCAGCTTTGCGTTGGGTGGGATTCTGGTGGTGGGAGAGTTAAGGGAAGCACACAGGAAACAGTTGCATATCGATTCAGAGAGGGAGACATTCATTATATAGTTCAACTTTAAAAGACTTGGTGGTAAGAAATCCAGCTCAAATTCAATTAGTATCGAGAAAGCTATGATAGAGCCATTGTACAGGAGAAGACTCCTCTCGGAGGATTGTCAATCGTCCTGACGATCACTGGTGGTGTAAAACATAGCAGAAAGTGAAGCATCTTGACTTTAATCTCCTAGTTAAATATTAGCCCATAGTTCCCATGATGTTCCAATGTAAAGGATACTTTGAGTCAGGAAGTCCCTTCTTCCCGTAGGCCCATTCTGGTTCAATCTCCAGTTTGGCCGTCTCCCCTTTGCTCATCGTTAGGATGCCTTCATCCCACTGTGGGAAAAAAACATGTCTCATAAGACTTAGTGATAACTGTTGCAATCTATTTTTCAACAAGGGAAATGGTTGCAATAAGGCACATACATGCATATATTTTTATTTATTTAACCTTTAACTAGGTAAGTCAGTTAAGAACTTATTCTTATTGACAACGGACGGCCTACCCCGGCCAAACCCGGACGACGCTGGGCCAATTGTGCGCAGCCCTATGGGACTCCCAATCACGGTTGGATGTGATACAGCCTGGATTTGAAACCAGGGACTGTAGTGACAACTCCTGCACTGAGATGCAGTGCCGTAGACCGCTGTGCCACTCAGAAGCCCGAAATACAACATCAATCTCTCTATGGTCTTACCCCTCTGATGACCCGGCCCAGGCCAACTTTGAAGCTCAGTGGCTTGCTCTGTTTCTTCTTTCTGGCAGCTGGAGAGGGGAGGACAGAGGAAACAGTAAAATCATTATTGGTATTAATGAGAGAAAGGTAATTGAGCAGAAGGGAGTGTGTGTGTGACAGAGTGACAATATGTGCGTTTGAGACAGAGATAGTCTGCATGTGTGTGTATGAGAGAGAAAACGTACTTGCAGGGATGTTGGTGTCGAACACTGTGCCATCCTCCAGGGAGCCAGTGTACCAACAGCTCACATTGTCTCCCTTCTTAGGGAAGTTAGTCTTGTCTCCTTTCTTCAGCACAGACTTAAAGAACTTAGGAGGACCCTGGGAATGGAAATGCATAACACAAGTGACCATTTTAACAATCAAATTATTCTGACAACCAGTGGAACGTGGATGTAGTGGAGTTGCAGTAACTTTGAGATTTGTTCAATTCTGTTCAACACTTTTACCCTGATGCTTATTTCAGCGGGAAACGTTGAATCAAAAGCTTTTCAAACATGGGCCGTTTACCTCATCCACGACATCCACGACTTCTTTGGGCTTGTCGTCAATCTTCACATTTTTCACATGCTCTGTCACATCTTCAATGGGTTCCGACCCTAAAAACCTCTGTTAGTTGCACAAAAAAAAACAACACAATCTTATCATTCGTAATTCACATCTTATGTCATGCCATGTGCTTCTAAAATATGCATCACTCCATCCATGTTGTCCACCTACCTTGCTCTCAAACAAGTCGTTGTAGGCAATAATCAGTTGCTCTTTCTTCGCCGTTTTGGCAACATTCTTGATATTTCCCATCAGCTTGTGCTCGGCAAGAAACTGGAAAAGAAAAGTAATGACGTCAAAGAGGGTTATTGTGGCATGAAAGCAACACTCAACCCTTTGGTGCAAATGGATGCTTTTGCATTATTATTATTTCCCAAAATTGGCGACCAAAAAAACAAGCCTGGCTGACGTGACTCATGGGGACACAGTGACGTCGATTTAGGTGTTAGCGAGCCCATTCATAGACTAACTACCCTTTGTGTCTATTAATGAAGGTATCTTCTGGGCCAGGGAAGTTAAGAGCCTCGACTGCACTTAAACACGCATAGCTTGTAGTACGGTTTTGGAAACATAAGCAAAGTATCTTTCATATCAGTGCAACATTATTTTATCTTCTTCAAAACAAAAAAAGTTAAACATTAAAAAAAAGTAAAACCTTTGAAGGTTTGAGTTCCCCCACGCAGCCCCATTACAGCATGTTCATGCAATACAGACGGAGGACAGAGGGCTAACGCTTTGAACACACCGACAGCGTCTTTGCACTAAGTAGTACGCGCTACAGAGGGGTCAAACTACCTGCCAGCCAGGAACTCTATACCAGGCGGTGTAAGAGGAAGGCCCTAAAAATGATCAAAGACACAAGTCATAAACGGTTTGCTCTTACGACCGCACGGCAAACGGTACCTAAGTCTGGAACCAAAAGGCTCGAACAGCTTCTACCCCCAAGCAAACAGCTACCCGTACTATTAGCATTGACCCTTTCTGCAGTAACTCTGACTCTACCACCACACTCACGCCGACATATACACTGCTGCTATTGTCTATTATCTATCCTGTTTCCTAGTCATTTTACCCCTACCTATATGTACATATCTAGAGCATTCGGAAAGTATTCAGACCCCTTGACTTTTTCCACATTTTGTTATGTTACAACCTTTTGTCTCTCTCCAATCTACACACAATACCCCCAAAATGACAAAGCAGAAACAGGTTTCTATACATTTTTGCAAATATAAATAAACTCTGCAAAAAAAAAGAAACGTCCTCTCACTGTCAACTGCGTTTATTTTCAGCAAACTTAACATGTGTAAATATTTGTATGAACATAAGATTCAACAACCGAGACATAAAATGAACAGGTTCCAAAGACATGTCACGAACAGAAATGTAATGTGTCCCTGAACACATTATCAAAATCAAAAGTAACAGTCAGTATCTGGTGTGGCCACCAGCTGCATTAAATACTGCAGTGCATCTCCTCCTCATGGACTGCACCAGATTTGCCAGTTCTTGCTGTGAGATGTTACCCCACTCTTCCTCCAAGGCACCTGCAAGTTCCCGGACATCTTTGGGGGGAATGGCCCTAGCCATCACCCTCCGATCCAACAAGTCCCAGACGTGCTCAATGGGATTGAGATCTGGGCTCTTCGCTGGCCATGGCAGAACACTGACATTCCTGTCTTGCAGGAAATCACACACAGAACAAGCAGTATGGCTGGTGGCATTGTCAGGCTAGAGGGTCATGTCAGGATGAGCCTGCAGGAAGGGTACCACATGAGCGAGGAGGATGTCTTCCCTGTAACGCACAGCGTTGAGATTGCCTGCAATGACAAGCTCAGTTCGATGATGCTGTGACACACCGCCCCAGACCATGACGGACCCTCTACCTCCAAATCGATCACGCTCCAGAGTACAGGCCTCGGTGTAACGCTCATTCCTTCGACGATAAACGCAAATCCGACCATCTCCTCTGCCGAGACAAAACCGCGACTCGTCAGTAGCTATGACTGGAGGGCTGGTCTCTCTGTATAATTGACTCAGGGCGATACATCTGTCCTCCTCTCACCCTGTCTGTGTGATGCACTCTGGTGAAGGTTGTTGTGACTGACTGTAGGCTAGAATAAAAGGGTAGAGTGGAGTGCATTGTGTACAGTGCAGAATATCAAAACAAAAGTAGAACTAAGTACTATTTGGTTATGTCGAGGTCTACAATGTAACAGAATGTAATTGCTTGCTGTTTGGGGTTTTAAGCTGGGTTTCTGTATAGCACTTTGTGACATCGGCTGATGTAAAAATGGCTTTATAAATACATTTGATTGATTGGTCAGTGAAGAGCACTTTTTCCCAATCCTGTCTGGTCCAGCGACGGTGGGTTTGTGCCCATAGGTGGCGTTGTTGCCGGTGAGGTCTGGTGAGGACCTGCCTTACAACAGGCCTACAAGCCCGCAGTCCAGCCTCTCTCAACCTATTGCAGACAGTCTGAGCACTGATGGAGGGATTGTGCATTCCTGGTGTACCTCGAGCAGTTGTTGCCATCCTGTACCTGTCCCGCAGGTGTGATGTTCGGATGTACTGATCCTGTGCAGTTGTTGTTACAGGTGGTCTGCCACTGAGAGGACGATCAGCTGTCCGTCCTGTCTCCCTGTAGCGCTGTCTTAGGCATCTCACAGTACTGACATTGCAAGTTATTGCCCTGGCCACATCTGCAGTCCTCATGCCTCAGGCACGTTCATGCAGATGAGCAGGGACCCTGGACATCTTTCTTGTCCTCTTTCGTGTCCTAAGTTTTCATAACTGTAACCTTAATTGCCTACCGTCTGTAAGCTGTTAGAGTCTTAACGACCGTTCCACTGGTGCATGTTAATACATTTTTTTATGGTTCATTGAACAAGCACGGGAAACAGTGTTTAAACCTTTTACAATGAAGATCTGTGAAGTTATTTGGATTTTTACGAATTATCTTTCAAAGACAGGGTCCTGAAAAAGGAATGCTTTTTTTGGCTGCTGAGTTTATAATAAAAAACTTAAAAATCACATTCACATAAGCATGCAGACCCTTTACTCAGTACGTTTGGCAGCAGTTACAGCCTCGAATCTTCTTGGGTATGACACTACACGCTTGGCACACCTCTATTTGGGGAGTTTCTCCCATTCTTCTCTGCAGATCCTCTCAAGCTGTCAGGTTGGATGGGGAGCGTTGCTGCATAGCTATTTTCAGATCTCTCCAGAGATGCTCAATCGGGTTCAAGTCCACGCTCTGGCTGGGCCACTTAAGAACATTCAGAGACTTGTCCCGAAGCCACTCCTGTGTTGTCTTGGCTGTGTGCTTAGGGTCGTTGTCCTGTTGGAAGATGAACCTTCACCCAAGTCTGAAATCCTGAGCGCTCTGGAGAAGGTTTTCATCAAGGTTCTCTCTGTACTTTGCTCCATTCATCTTTCCCTCCATTCTGACTAGTCTCCCAGGAAGAGTATTGGTGGGACCAAACTTCTTCCATTTAAGAATGATGTCGGTCACTGTGTTCTTGGGGACCTTCAATGCCGCATACATTTTTTGGTAAGCTTCCCCAGATCTGTGCCTCAACACAATCCTGTCTCAGAGCTCTACAGACAATTCCTTCTACCTTATGGCTTGGTTTTCGCTCTGAAATGCACTGTCAACTGTGGGACCTTATATAGACAGTGCCTTTCCAAACCATGTACAATACATTGAATTGACCACAGGTGGACTCCAATCAAGTTGTAGAAACATCTCAAGGATGATCAATGGAAACAGGATGCACCGGAGGTCAATTTCGAGTCTCATAGCAAAGGGTCTGAATACTTATATAAATACGTACATTTTTTAAACAATTCTAAAAACCTGTTTTCGCTTTATTGCCATGGGGTATTGTGCGTAGATTGATGAGGGAAAAATACATTTCACAATAAGGCTGTAACAAAATGTGGGAAAAGTAAAGGAGTCTGAATACTTTACGAATGCACTGTACCTACCTAAATATACCCTATGTATATAGCCAAGCTATTACTACTCATTGTGTATTTATTCTTAGTTTTTTTCCTTCTCAATTATTATTTAAAAAAAAATATTCTGCATTGTTGGGAAAGGCCTATACGTAAGCATGTTACTGTTTAGCCTACACATTGGTTTTGAGGTGTTAGCCAGACTAACCCAAAACGGGCTAACACCATCTCTGATTCGTAGCTTGTTGTTTACGGTCTGGTGCAATAACGCATTTGCTACCGGGTGGCCCACCGGCGAAAAAGATATTCAAAGTTAAATAAGTAGTCGTATCAAAAAACTTGACACGGAATGGTGATATACAGAACGAATGGGACTATACATGCATGCCATGTTGAACTGTTACATGCTAGGCTAACAAGCTAGCATCAAGCTAAATTGGCAGTGGTGCGCCAATGCGGAGGTAACTGATATCACCATGCGTGCGCACTAAAAGTGAGCAATGGCGTTTTAGTTAGTGCTGTTAAATCAATGCATGCATTGATCAAACATAAAACATACCGAGTGGGCCGCATTGTCCTGAATGAACTTAATAACGTCTTTTTTGGATAGATCATCACTTTTGAGCTGCTCATCGCTCCACTCTCTGGTCAATTCAGCCGCCATTTTACAAGGCGCACTGCTGAACTTTCACCTCCGTTGTGGGAGGACCGGAGGCGCAATCTTCTTGTGACACTTTTCACGCCACTTCGATACAAAGTGATTTCCGTAGCAGGTTAGGAGAGCATTTTCGCTAACCCTAACACCAACCATAACCTCCGTCTCATAACCTGCTGCTTAAATTCTCATACTGCAACAAAACAGTATTTTTTGCGGTTTGGCTTGCCTTGGTGCAAAGGGAGATCATCATCATTAGTGCTCTGCTTAATAAATATATTTTACAGGACCAGAAAATAATTATTTAGACTTTGATTGCAAAATCTGACAAAGAAATCTGACATTAGATGCAGTTCTTTGTATTTTTTTCATTAATAAAATAGAAAATACAAAGTGTATATTCATGTTGAATATTGCAAATTAATAATGTGCATTTAATGAAACCACCTGTAAGAAAATTGCAAGTGATAATGTGGTCAATTATATATACGGACATGTTCTTCAAGACTGTGCACGGGGTTGCAATTGATTGTAAATCAAATTCCTTCCGATGCCACCTTGTGGTAGAGATGTGTTAGAGAAACCATATCAGTCCTTTTCCCGGCTTTGCCTGTGTTTTAAACTCATTCTTCCACAACTGAAGTGTATTAAAGAGTCCCACCTTAGTCTGTATAATCAGTGAATTTTGGTGGTAAATCTTTGTATAGCAGTTAATAAGTTGTATTCCGTCAAGAGGCAAAGCTATAGACAGACAACAGTTTTTTTTATTCATCTTTTGTAAAAACAAAAATAGACAAACGTTAGTGACTACTTTTGCATTGACTCCTTCCTACTACAGTTTGTAGCTGAAATAATAGTCAAGAAACCATGAACACATTACCTGAGGTTTATAAACACCTGGTTTAGGCCTGACTGATATATCACGCGTGTCTGTCTACTGATGAAAATATAAAATGCTATGAAAATAGAAGTGAAAACTATCAACAAACGGATTAAACAGCATGATCATTACACAGCTGGGTGGTGAGGAGTATTTCTGTCTGCAATAAAGCCCTTTGAGGGGAAAAACTCATTCTGATTGGCTGGGCTTCCAAGTGGGTGGGCCTATGCCCTCCTAGGCCCACCCATGGCCCATGCCCACCCCTGCCCAGTAATGTGAAATCCATAAATTAGTGATTTATTTATTTATTTAAATGGACTGATTTCCTTATATGAACTGTAACTCAGTAAAATCTTTGAAATAATTGCATGATGCGTTAATATTTTTGTTCAGTATACATCGACTGGCAAAAAAACAATAATAATGACAGCCAGGGATTTAATGAATGCAATGAAATGTAAACACAGCTTTAAAGCGTCAATAAAATATGCGGTCAACAACAATATACTTTGTTAGCCTGGCTACCAAGATATCCTGTTTATTATAGCATATATATATATACACACACTACATAACCAAAAGTATGTGAACATCTGCTTGTCGAGCATCTCATTCCAAAATCATGGGCATTGATATGGAGTTTGTCCTGCTATAACAGCCTCCACTCTTCTGGGAAGGCTTTCCAGTAGATGTTGGAACATTGCTACGGGGACTTGATTCCATTCAGCCACAAGAGCTTAAGTGAGGTGGGGCACTGATGTTGGATGATTAGGCCTGGCTCGCAGTCGGCGTTTCAATTCAGCCCAAAGGTGTTCGATGAGGTTGAGGTCAGGTCTCTGTGCAGGCCAGTCAAGTTCTTCCACCCCGATCTCGACCAACATTTCTGTATGGACATCACTTTGTGCATGGGGGCATTGTCATGCTGAAACAGGAAAGGGCTTTCCCCAAACTGTTGCCACAAAGTTGGAAGCACAGCATTGTCTAAAATGTAATTGTATGCTGAAGCGTTAAGATTTACCTTCACTGGAACTAAGGGGCCTAGCCCGAACCATGAAAACCAGCCCTAGACCATTATTGCTCATCCACCAAACTTTACAGTTGGCACTATGCATTGGGGCAGGTAGCGTTCTCCTGGCATCTGCCAAACCCAGATTCGTCCGTCGGACTGCCAGATGGTGAAGAGTGATTCATCACTCCAGAGAACGCGTTTCCACTGCTCCAGAGACCAATGGTGGCGAGCTTTACACCACTCCAGCCAAAGCTTGGCATTGCACATGATGATCTTAGGTTTGTGTGCGGCTGCTCGGCCATATTTTTCAGGCTTGTTTGGCATATACTGTCGGAAGGGACAGCATCCTCTGAATGGAACAAGGCGTTCATCCACTGTAACATGAGGACCAGGATTGTACAGTAACTGTAGAATTTCCACCCGTTTGTATAACCGTGATACCAGACCAGCTCAAAGTGAAAGAGACAAACTAGCTGAAATCAGAAATCAGTATGGGACAAACGGATGGAAATTCTACAGTTACTGTACAACCCTGGTCCTCATGTTACAGTGGATGAACGCCTTGTTCCATTCAGAGGATGCTGTCCCTTCCCGACAGTATATGCCAAACAAGCCTGAAAAATATGGCATCAAAATATGGGCAGCATGTGATGCCAAATCAAGCTATGCATGGATTATGCAAGTATACACTGGGAAGCTACCCAGCGGAGTGCCTGAGAAGAATCAGGGGATGCAGGTGGTGCTGAAAATGAGTGAAGGGCTGCAAGGTCATAGCATCACGTGTTATGCAACAAACCAAAACAAATCGAACTTTGCAAGATTGAGCCTGTGATTTTGTTGTAGGCAGAGCTAGAGTGCAACAGAGTAGAATTATATTGGCGGGTGTAGCCCACGAGCGGTCTTTCAATCACCCGCGAGTGAATACGCTTTTCAGATCAGCGCAGAGCCACGGGTTTGCACATCTCTTTGCTAGTTAGCCAGTTATTAGCTGGATGATAGATACGTATTGGTCAGCAATGGGGAGTTACTGCTTCTTACAAGAGCACAAAACGTGTAGGCTACATTTCAAGCTGTCTTTGCCAGCCAGGTAAAAAGTTTGTCTTAATTAAAGGGGCAGTGTTGTATTTTGAGAATGGCTTGATTATGAAAATAAGCCAATAGGCAGAGGGGTAGCCTACATTGTCGAATTCTCTGTGTGGTAATAATAATACATTTTATTTTGTGGTTTCTTACAACACAATGCAATGCAATGTACAGTCACCTATTTGGCCAATGGTGTTACAGACCAAGTAAACAATAATGAATTCATGTCTGGCCCTTTATAATGTAAAAACGTTTTTAAAAAGTCTCATGCAATGTAGGCCTGCATTGAACACCACCTACAGTGCCCTACTGTAGGCTATATCATAGAAATCAAAAGCTATTTCCATGTGAAAATGTTCTGGGATTTGCTCCATTGGTTTTGTTGGTAGGCCTATATTATGCTCAAATAGCCACAATAGCCTATTGGCTACTGTCTAAAACTGCAAGGGTACAGCCTCAGTGTTCACTGTTAACGCATTGGAAGTTGCACACAATTCTCACAATGTTCAAGGTTTCGCTCACAAGACCAAACATTTTCTCAAAGAATTAGAGTGAATATTGGTTGCAGCCTCCCCTTTTGCCCTCAGAACAGCCTCAATTCGTCGGGCAAGTTGGCTGGATGTCCTTTAGGTGATGGACCATTTGTTAAAAACCTAGCAGCGTTGCAGTTCTTGACACAAACAGGTGCGCCCGGCACCTACTACCATACCCCGTTCAATGGCTCTTACAAATGTGTCTTGCCCATTCACCCTCTGAATGGCACACATACACAATCCATATGCCTCAATTGTCTTCTCGTAGATTCGCTTCTCATACAGTACATTCTCACACTGCACAATGCACAATGCATAAGGCAGATTGGTGGATAAATGGACTCAGAGGGGCATAGAGAGGGACAATGAGGGTGCAACAGGAAGATGGGGTGAGGGACAAGGGGAAGGAAAAAGTGAGAGAAATGGAGAGAGTGCGGAAGAGAGAGAAATGACAGACGAGATATACAGTGCCCTCCATAATTATTGGGACGGTGAAGCATTTTTTCTTCTTTTGGCTCTATACTCCAAAAGTTTGGATTTGAAATCAAATCATTTTCATCCATATCGGGTGAACCGTTTAGAAATGACAGAACGTTTTGTACATAGTCCCCCCATTTTAGGGCACCAAAAGAATTGGGACAAATTCACTTACATGGGTATTAAAGTAATACAAAGTTAAGTATTTGGTCGCATATTCATAGCACAAAATGACTACATAAAGCTTGTGACTCTACACATTTGTTGGATGCATTTGCTGTTTGATTTGGCTGTGTTTATGATTATTTTGCGCCCAATAGAAATGAATGATAAATAATGTATTGTGTCATTTTGGAGTCACATGTATTGTAAATAAGAATATAATATGTTTCTTAACACTTATACATGAATGTAGATGCTACCATGATTACGGATAATCCTGAATGAATCGTGAATAATGATGAGTGAGAAAGTTAGATGCACTAATATAATACCTCCACCAATTTTTTAAAACTTTTTTATATTTTAGAAAATTCTTATTTTAAAAAATATATTTTTGCCCCTTTTTCTCCCCAATTTCGTGGTATCCAATTGGTAGTTACAGTCTTGTCTTATCACCGCAACTCACGTACGGACTCGGGAGAGGCGAAGGTCGAGAGCCATGCGTCCTCCGAAACACGACCCAACCAAGCAGCACTGCTTCTTGACACAATGCCCACTTAACACGGAAGCCAGCCACACCAATGTGTCGGAGGAAACACCATACAGCTGGTGACCGTGTTAGCGTGCATGCACCCTGCCCGCCACAGGAGTCGCTAGAGCGCGATGGGACAAGCACATCCCTGCCGACCAAACCCTCCCTTAACCCAGACGGCGCTGGCCAATGGTGCGCCGCCCCATGGGTCTCCCGGTCACAGCCGGCTGCGACAGCCTGGACTCAAACCAGGATCTCTAGTGGCACAGCTAGCAACTGCAACTGCAATCAAATCAAATTGATTTATATAGCCCTTCTTACATCAGCTGATATCTCAAAGTGCTGTACAGAAACACAGCCTAAAACCCCAAACAGCAAGCAATGCAGGTGTAGAAGCACGGTGGCTAGGAAAAGCTCCCTAGAAAGGCCAAAACCTAGGAAGAAACCTAGAGAGGAACCAGGCTATGAGGGGTGGCCAGTCCTCTTCTGGCTGTGCCGGGTGGAGATTATAACAGAACATGGCCAAGATGTTCAAATGTTCATAAATGACCAGCATGGTCAAATAATAATAATCACAGTAGTTGTCGAGGGTGCAACTGGTCAGCACCTCAGGAGTAAATGTCAGTTGGCTTTTTATAGCCAATCATTGAGAGTATCTCTACCGCTCCTGCTGTCTCTAGAGAGTTGAAAACAGCAGGTCTGGGACAGGTAGCACGTCCGGTGAACAGGTCAGGGTTCCATAGCCGCAGGCAGAACAGTTGAAACTGGAGCAGCAGCACGGTCAGGTGGACTGGGGACAGCAGGTCATGCCAGGTAGTCCTGAGGCATGGTCCTAGGGCTCAGGTCCTCCGAAAGAAAGAAAGAGAGAATTAGAGAGAGCATTTAAATTCACACAGGACACCGGATAAGACAGGAGAAATACTCCAGATATAACAGACTGACCCTAGCCCCCCGACACATAAACTACTGCAGCATAAATACTGGAGGCTGAGACAGGAGGGGTCAGGAAACACTGTGGCCCCATCCGATGATACCCCCGGACAGGGCCAAACAGGCAGGATATAACCCCACCCACTTTGCCAAAGCACAGCCCCCACACCACTAGAGGGATATCTTCAACCACCAACTTACCATCCTGAGACAAGGCCGAGTATAAGCCCACAAAGATCTCCGGCACAACCCAAGGGGGGGCGTCAACCCAGACAGGAAGACCACGTCAGTTGTGACCACGTCAGCAATGCAGTGCCTTAGACCACTGCACCACTCGGGAGACCCACAACAAGTCTAACCTCCCCTGTCATTGTAAGGGTGAGAGGTTAGCTTGTCTTTGGGGTATGATGTGTGCGTCTAACGTTCTCACTCATCATTATTCACAATTATCCATACAAAAAGTTTTAAATGGTTCACCCGATATGTATGAAAATATCCTCAAATTAAAGCTGAAAGTCGTCACTTTAACCTTACATTGTTTGGTTTCAAATCCAAACTTTTGGAGTATAGAGCCAAAATAATAAAAAATGATTTACAGAGGGCACTGTAGAAGGGATTGATAGCAATAGAGCGAGAGAGAGAGAGACCTAGAAAGTGGTACTGTAGATACTGATTTGTTCCTATATACTGTATCTAGCCATCTTCTCTGGCTCAAAGGCGTGCATCAATACTCTGACAATTCTCCCCTGTTTACTCAAACTCAATGAACTCAAGCCAAGGATACTATCATGACACTAGGAGGCAGATGGTTGGAGTTTAAGATGTGTAATAAATCCAAAGGGAGAATAGGCAAGAGAATGGTCGTGGACAGGCAAAAGGTCATAACCAGATCAGAGTCCAGGAGGTACAGAGTGGCAGGCAGTCTTGAGATCAGGGCAGGCAGAATGGTCAGGCAGGTGGGTACAGAGTCCAGAACAGGCAAGGGTCCAAACCAGGAGGACTAGAAAAAGGAGAAAAGGCAAAGCAGGAAACTGGGAAAAACTGCTGGTAGGCTTGGACATACAAGACAAAGAGACAGAGAGACATGAAACACAGGGATAAATACACTGGGGAAAACAAGCAACACCTGGAGGGGGTGGAGACAATAACGAGAACAGGTGAAACAGATCAGGGTGTGACAGATACAAGACAGGCTATATAAAGCAACTGCCTGTTGACTAGTCCATCTTTCCCTAATGGCGACAGAGGGCGCACAGAAGGAGCTTAGCTTACCTTACCTTCTCTTTGCGTCTGACCAGTGTGAAAGGGGCTTTCTCCCTGTCTGTTGTGCTCTCTCTGTCTGAGGTGAGCTGTTGGATGGGCTGGGCCATGTCTGGAAGGAGAGGGATAGAGGGGTTAGAGCCAGGCATGTTAGTAGGCCTATTGTTCCCAGCTGTGTGTCTGTCAATCTACACAAGGTCTGGTGGAACAGGGAGGCACGAATGGTCACCTCCTGAAAAATCATGTTTAGTCAGAAGTAGCCGACTACTTCTTTACTGAAAGTGCACATCCCTGGAAGCAAATCTGTTTGTGCTTTAGTCGTTGTCAGAAATAGACCCCCAGAAAGGAAGGCCGGCAAACCACTTCAGTGGATTCTTAAAATACTTAAAGGCTCTACGCTGTCTATGCAACAGAACGGCAACGGATTCGACG
Source organism: Salvelinus alpinus (assembly GCF_045679555.1). Classification (NCBI taxonomy): domain Eukaryota; kingdom Metazoa; phylum Chordata; class Actinopteri; order Salmoniformes; family Salmonidae; genus Salvelinus; species Salvelinus alpinus. The sequence goes on along the minus strand of NC_092112.1, from coordinate 42,101,588 downwards.
GAAGTTCATTCGTGTAGCTCTATCAGTAGTTCTACATAATTTGGTGCGGTTTAAGCGATGCAGATGCAAATAGAGCTCCGTAGCTTCGTTTGCATAGACTGAAATCCCTGTGGAGAGCCCTATACAGCGGTGCTATAACACTAGTATAATGCTGCTATAAGCCGGCAACAGGCTGAAGGCAGATGGCTCATCAGCCTCCTGATCCTACACACACACACACGCACAGGTATAGGGTATAGGCTGGGGGGATGTCATCCTATCTGGGATAGTCTTTAAAGTGAGTTAATGTCCCTGGTGTGTCACACGACGCCGCCTATAAGAAAAATGACCACATAAATAAGTGATCCATTTCTCTTCCTCAGATGGCCTACATACTGCACAATAATAACTCTACTGTTGTGCTGTAGTACACTGGGGTCTGTGTAAAAGAAAAACCGTTTTGATGAGAATAATTTGATAGCAATGGAAATTGTTTAGAACAACGAGTAGACTTAGACAATCTCAAAATAGAAGATTTTGCCTGGGCTCAAAGAAGTGTGTTGAGTGTTAGCCTACATTTCTGGCAAAGCATGTTCTCAGTGAGTGATCGAAGATGAGTGAGTTGAAGTTTAGGAAGCAATGAGAGCCCTAAGGAAGCACATTATAGGAACATTTAGCTAAAGAGAGGATGTGACAGAGAGACAGGCTTGCTGGCAGTTTGTTTGTTTTCCGTGTGGCCTATGACCTACTTTCTGTACAGGAGGAAAACCGCTAGGCTAAGAGACTTATTTTGTACATATTTGCACTAAAACCAAAACAATCTATTTAGCTGCTTAGCTCTGAGCTCTGGCTACAAATGAAAACCACTCACAAATCTGATTATAACCCTCTATTTTGAGACTAGAAAAGGGCAGATAGGCTTACATATCTAAACTGCCCAGCCTTGTTAGGCGTACCCCTATTTCACAAAATAACATGGCGTTAGCCTATTGCCTTATCAAGGTGTAGGTGTTATATTCTCCTCCATTTTACAACAGGGGTGTACGTTTGACATGTTGCGGAACGGTTTTGTATTGAATGACATGCTTTCCCAAAACGTTCCTGTACGTTCTTGAGCAGACTTTGAGGTACGTGTGTTTGGTGGGTGTGGCGGGTGTGGCTTGAAGCATTGACTGACGCATTTAAAGTGCAGCGGCCCTGCTGACAGTGTTCCCCCAATCATGAACCCCTCCTGTTTTTAACTAGTCGTTCAGAACAGCACCGTTTCCATTTAATTGAGCGTTTTTTCGTACTGAACGCAGCTCACACAGCTAACTGTTGTGGTCCCTTTTGTTCTTTGAAAGCTGATTCTGAAGGTGTGAGTTGTTTCTATCCCCTAGTGTTGTGAACAAAGTTCAGACCTGCAATTAAACTAAAACGATAACAATGCGAGTTCACACTTCCAGGTCCCTTTGCTTGTTATGCTGCCTCACTCATGCCATATTGATGGTCTGTTCATTCAAATGTCTCCATCATGCTACGTAACATGTGCCCCGTAGAAATTAGTAGGCTTGATGAGACATTATGTTTATCTTGCGTTGCTGGTGACAGTCCAAGACATATGTCATTGTGGCGGTAGGGGCACAGATCCTTGCCCATACAGGCCAAAGTGCTACATTTAGCATACAGCCTCCAGAGCCGTTTGATTTTTCTAAACCTCAAGGATAGATCAAATGGATTAGGAAGTTTGAGCACTTTCGTCAGGCGAGTAATCTTTATTTAAAGTGCATTTTAAGAAAAATATCAACAATAAATATTGTTGAAGATTGTAAATCTGGGACATTAAAAAACATTTCTAACTAAATTATTTCTGTATCCATGCAGACATCAGACATATGCATAATCAGCGCATATCATCCAAAAATATGGAACAAAACAACATTATTAATCAATCAATCAAAGCCCGTTTGACACCATACAGTTGTCACAAAGAAACGTTCTTTTCACAGATCTTCCCCCCCCACACAACAGAGTTTAGGAAAAATCTGTTGTTCTGCCCCTGAACAAGGCAGTTAACCCACTGCTCCCCGGTAGGCCGTCATTGTACATAATAATTTGTTCTTAACTGACTTGCCTCGTTAAATAAAGGTTAAATAAAAAAATTGTAATTGGTGTGACTTAACCGTCTCGCTGGTTGTGTCTTATCAACTTTGGCCTTCCTCAATCTTTCGGCCAGAGCTCAGTAAAGCCACCTTAGCTTAGTGGGTGCGCCTGCTAGCTCAACATGCTACAATGGAGAGGGACCACTTACCTTATTAATACGATCAATATGAGTGCAGGTGGCTGGATTTGTTATGATCAGATAGCATTGAGAAGATAATGGAAAGTAACACTCAATAGCTCTTCCAGGTATTCATTGAATGACTAAACCGAGTGAACTGACTTTTCGGCACACTGGAGATATCAGGGAGTATTATAGCTAAGATTTATAGCACTGGAGTTAAGTCTTTATTACCTCCATCAGAGTGAAGCACCAACTACATCCTGCTTTGTACAGACATCAATTCAACTTCTATTTTTGATCAAATCAAATTGTATTTGTTACATCCGCCTAATACAACAGGTGTAGACCTTACTGTGAAATGCTTACTTACAAGCCCTTTAATCAAATGGGTGGCCATTTGATTAATTGTTCAGCAGTCTTATGGCTTCGGAGTAGAAGCTGTTAAGGAGCATTTTGGTCCTAGACTTGGCGCTCCGGCACCGCTTGCCGTGCGGTAGCAGAGAGAACAGTCTATGACTTGGGTGACTGGAGTCTTGACAATTTTTGGGGCCTTCCTCTGACACCGCCTAGTATATAGGTTCTGGATGTCAGGAAGCTTGGCCCCAGTGATGTACCGGGCCGTACGCACTACCCTTTGTAGCGCCTTGCAGTTGGATGCCAAGCAGTTGCCATACCAAGCGCTGATGCAGCCCGTCAAGATGCTCTCGATGGTGCAGCTGTAGAACCTTTTGAGGATCTAAGGAGCCCATGCCAATTCCTGAAGCGGAAGAGGTGTTGTTGTGCCTTCTTCACGACTGTGTTGGTGTGTGTAGACCATGATAATCCCTTAGTGATGTGGACACCGAGGAACTTGAAGCTCTCGACGCGCTCCACTACAGCCACGTCGATGTGGATGGGGGCGTGCTCAGCCCTCCGTTTCTTGTAGTCCACGATTAGCTCCTTTTTCTTGCTGACGTTGAGGGAGAGGTTACTGTCTTGGCACCAGACTGCCAGGTCACTGACCTCTTCCGTATAGGGCTGTCTCGCTGTCGTTGGTGATCAGGCCAACCACCGTCGTGTCGTCAGCAAACTTAATGATGGTGTTGGAGTCGTGTTTGGCCACTCAGTCGTGGGTGAACAGGCACTCCAGGAGGAGACTAAGCACGCACCCCTAAGGGGCCCCGGTATTGAGGGCCAGCGTGGTGGATGTGTCATTTCCTACCCTCACCACCTGGGGGCGGCCCGTCAGGAAGTCCAGGACCCAGTTGCAGAGGGAGGTGTTCAGACCCAGGGTCCTGAACTTAGTGATGAGCTTGGAGGACACTATGGTGTTGACCGCTGAGCTATAGTCAATGAACAGCGTTCTCACATAGGTGTTCCTGTTGTTCAGGTGGGAGAGGGCAGTGTGGAGTGCAATAGAGATTTTGTCATCTGTGGATCTGTTGGGGCGGTATGTGAATTGGAGTGTGTCCAGGGTGTCTGGGATGATGGTGTTGATGTGAGCCATGACCAGCCTTTCAAAGCATTTCATGGCTGCAGATGTTCCCTTGGTGTTCTTGGGCACAGGGACTATGGTGGTCCGCTTGAAACATGTAGGTATTACAGACTGGGTCAGAGAGAGGTTGAAAATGTCAGTGAAGACACTTGCCAGGTGGTCAGCGCATGCTCTGAGTATGCGTCCTGGTAATCCGTCTGGACCCACGGCCTTGTGAATGTTTACTTGTTTAAAGGTCTTGTTCACATCGGCTATGGAGAGTGAGATCACACAGTCATCTGGAACAGCTGGTGCTCTCATGCATTGAATTTAACTTGTCTAGTAGGCTCGCGTCACTGGGCATCTCGTTGCTGGGTTTCCCTTTGTAATCCGTGATAGTTTACAAGCCCTGTCACTTCCGACGAACGTTAGAGCCGGAATTGTAGGATTCGATCTTAGTCCTGTATTGATGTTTTGACTGTTTGATGGCTCATTGGTGGTCATAGCAGGATTTCTTATAAGCGTCCAGATTAGTGTCCCGCTCCTTGAAAGCTGCAGCTCTAGCCTTTAGCTCAGTGAGGAGGTTGCCTGTAATCCATGGCTTCTGGTTGGGATATGTACGTACGGTCACTGTGGGAAGGACGTCGTCGATGCACTTATTTATGAAGCCAGTGACTGATTTGGTAAACTCCTCAATGTTATCGGATGAATCCCAGAACTTCTTCCAGTCTGTGCTAGTGAAACAGTCTTTTAGCTTACCATCGGCTTCATTGGACCACTTCCGTATTGAGCACGTCACTGGTACTTCCTGATTAGAATTTTTACTTGTAAGCAGGAATCAGGAGGATAGAATTATGGTCAGATTTCCAAATGGAGGGCGAGGGAGATCTTTGTATACGTTTCTAGTTGCACAGGTGGAATAGAACCATAGAAAATACCATTTCACATTGTATTAATGTGAAGCTAGTCTTGTTTATATACAAACTTTGCAAGTGTTAGCATATTTTTTTTTAAAGATTGCCCAATGCAATAAATCAAAATATAAAGAACTTGGTGCATCCCAGTGTAACGGATGTGAAATGGCTAGCTAGTTAGCGGTGGTGCGCGCTAGCAGCCTTTCAGTCGGTTACGTCACTTGCTTTGAAACCTAGAAGTAGTGGTTCCCCTTGCTCTGCAAGGGCCGCGGCTTTTGTGGAGTGATGGGTAACGACGCTTCGTGGGTGACTGTTGTTGATGTGTGCAGAGGGTCCCTGGTTCGCGAGGGGACGGACGTAAAGTTAAACTGTTACACCAGCATGGTTCATGATTCATAAGTGGTGAACTTCATCCTAAGAGAGGCCTCACCATGGCAACACCCAACAATCGGGACGTCCTGAAGACATTTGGCGACGTTCCCATTAGGTAAAGGTTCCGGTGTAACGTAATCCCACTGATGTTCTGAGAACGTCACTTGATAGTCCAAAGGTAACATTCTCTGGGGGACCTTTGTGTAGTTCCCTGTAAGTTACCAGTACATCACTGAGGACCGTGTCAGGACTTTTTTAGGATGTTCTCAGGACTTTCATTTTACTAGTCCTTAGGACAACACTTGATGGCCCCCAGGTGTCCCAAACCATTATAAGTAAAGTAATGAAATGGTATGGGGGGGGGGGGGTTATGATAAGTGGTAGGCTGTTCATCTGAAATAGTGTAAAAAACATGAATGAATTACAGTATTTGACGTGATCATTTATTAGTGACTTTTCAATATGATCCCAACTGGAATTTGAACTCACAACATCTGGATTCGGGGAATGCTGATCTGTAGAAGTCCCCTAAACATGAATTACCTGTAATACATCTCTGCAGTTGGGAAGAGAGTACCATCTGAAATGCTATTTTAGTTATGGGTTAATCTGACTCGTCTCTCATTGATTTCATTTAGTTATCAGTATAGTTGTCTTATTGTTGGTGGGGCATATTATTCTGTTTTAATGTTACTTCTGAATTGCTATGATAAGTATAATAGGTGAAATCAGTCATTGATACAGACATGGTGGAGTAGCAGGAACATTGGAATGCGGTTGTGAGTTGAAGTCCCAGGGAAGGACATGTTAAATAATATTTACTGAATGAATACACCTTCAGAAAGTACCCTTTGACTTATTCCACATTTAGTTGTGTCACAGCAGGGGTGCCACACTCCTTCCATGGAGGGCCTTGTGTCTGCTGTTTTTTGTTCCTTTCTTTCGGTTAAAACCTAGACAACCAGGTGAGGGGAGTTCCTTACTAACCCGTGACCTTAATTCTTAAATTAAGGATAAGGTGGGAGCGAAAACCCACAGACACTCGGCCCTCCGTGGAATGAGTTTGACATGTGTGTTACAGCCTAAATTCAAAATTGATTAAGTAGATTTTCTTTTTCTTTTTCCAACCCGATCGACACACAATACCCCATAATGACAAAGTGACAACATGTTTTTTGAAGTATTTGCAAATACATTGAAAATCAAATACAGAAATATCTCACATCAGTATTCACACCCATGAGTCAATACTTTGTAGAAGCACCTTTGGCAGCAATTACAGCTGTTTTACCTTGGTAAGTTTCTAAGAGCTTTGCACACCTGGATTGTGCAACATGTGTAGATTATTATTAAAAAAACTCTTCAAGCTCTGTCAAGTTGGTTGTTGATTATTGATAGACAGCCATTTTCAAGTCTTGCCATAGATTTTCAAGACAATTTAAGTGAAACTGTAACTAGGCCACCCAGGAACATTCACTGTCATCTTAGTAAGCAACTCCAGTGTATATTTGGCCTTGTGTTTTAGGTTATTGTCCTGCTGAAAGGTGAATTTGTCTCCCAGTGTCGGTTGGAAAGTAGACTGAACCAGGTTTTCCTCTAGGATTTAGTCTGTGCTTAGCTCCGTTCCGTTTCCTTTAATGACTCAAGACATTTCAGCATTTTTTATTAATTTGAAAACATTTAGAAAAACATAATAGCACTTTGACATTATGTGGTATTGTATGTAGGCCTGTGACACAAAATCTAAATTGGAACAATTTTAAATTCAGGCTGTACCACAACAAAATGTGGAAAAAGTCAAGGGGTGTGAATACTTTCTGAAGACACTGTACACAATGTAATGTTGTATGTCAAAGTGTGTCCAATATGTACATTAAAATCACTGTTTGTGTGTGTGTTGATGTGTCACGCCCTGACCTTGGAGATCTTTTTTATGTCTCTATTTTGGTTGGTCAGGGCGTGAGTTTGGGTGGGCATTCTATGTCTGGTGTTCTATGTTGTTCTATGTTTTGTATTTCTATGTGTTTGGCCTGGTATGGTTCCCAATCAGAGGCAGCTGTCTATCGTTGTCTCTGATTGAGAACCATACTTAGGTAGCCTGTTCCCACCTGTGTTTGTGGGTAGTTATTTTCTGTTTCCTGTTGTGTGTCTGCACCAGCCAGAACTGTTTCGGTTGTTATTCTTTGTTATTTCAGTGTTCATTTCTTAAATATGGACACGTACCACGCTGCACCTTGGTCCTCTCCTTCCAACAGCCGTTACATGATGTCCCTAGCATTGCCAAAAGAAATTGAACTGTGACTGGATTAGTCATTCATTAATCAGGGCCTTGATGGGCTTGGCAACAGTAACAAGGGGTGATGTGTAATGAAACTAGGGTGCACGTGCCTTGGGTAAAATGTTAGATTTTTGGGGGGGTTAGTTTCTTTGTGACCATCAGGTTACATCCCTGGGACAACCCGAGAACTAGACAAAAACCTCCAGGGGACACAACGTCCCACAAATGTTCAGGAGACCTTTAGGGGACCATGACACAATAGCCAAAGAAAGTCCTAAAAATATCCTCTGGGACATCCCCGTGACCAACCGGGAACTAGACAAAACCTCCAGGTGACCATGACGACTTTAGGCTACCATTTCATGACGTCCTACCGACTCATTATTGTTTATAGGGCATACAAGTATTATAAATGTCACAGGTGTGACGAATGCTCTTAATTACTGTGCCTGATTCTGCCCATGTGCTTTTAATTGAGAGCTAGTTTATTGCTTGATTCATTGAGCGATGTGATTTGCTCACTGTGCTTCCTCGCCCCTTCATAACCTTTCTTTTGGTTGTGGTGTGGCTGCCCAGGGAAAGGTGCAGGTGAGAGGGAAGCGACAGTTGTGGTGAAGCTGGGGCAGAGCTGCTTTGGAAGCATTGTTTATTTTTTATTAAATGATGCTTTAAGTTAATGATAATGTTGAAATACTTTCCCTGCACTGGAACCTGTTTTTGTTTGATTTAATTGTTTTGTGGTATGTCCTTCCTCCATTTTCTTTGCTAAGCTAAAGTTATCTTGTGAACATACGCTCCTTGCTCCTGTCTGGAAGCCCCCCCCCCCCCCCCCCCCCGAGAGAGTATGCCCCCCTCCCACACACACACACACTGAGTGTTAATGGAACAGAGGCTTTTCCCTGATCCTGTGCAGAGTGTTAGATCAACAATGCTGCCACACCACCAGCTGTGTCAGGGATTCTCGACTAACCCAGAACTAAAATCTTGTGTGATTTTTGTTCAGATGCTCGATTTAAGAACGATTACGGTACTATTTGTTACGTCATCTGTCCACGAGAGATTCAGAAACAGCAGGCCTACTATATCGCTGACAGACCTTAGTGCTCTTTATTCCCTGACAGAAATTTCCAGTTGATCAACTAGCCCATGTTAGCTAATCAGCTATCCAGATCTTGTATGGCCAGAGTACGTGCCTAGGGGCTATGACCCCTAGGGGGTCCCCATTGATTTTGTTGCGTTACTCAGGTATATGAACATAAGATATGGGGTGTTAACAGTTTGGGGTCCTATGAGTTGCGAGGTGCGTGTTTGTTATTAAACCGATATATGGCAGTATCCATTTGGACCTTTGCCACCTAGGATATTTGTGTGACTGGACTTTCTCAAATAGTACTTGAGTACCCCTGCTATATATAGTGTGCAACTTGTTTTCTTTTTTGACAATTTACTCTCTGTTAGTAAGAACCTCTACCAAATGTTTTGGGTGTGCGTCAGCCCATGATTTTTACAGCCCAGCAGTAACACTAGATTCAAGGTCTGTCTGCTTGAGTCCGTGACTTGGACGATGGATCTATCCAGAAGTTTATTTCGTTTTTATTAGACATTTTAGTAATAATACATTTGATTTGTAACTTGCCTTTATTTTCAGAATCCCAAAGTGTCTTACAAATGTAAAATGGAGAATCTCGAAAATTCGAGATGCAACTTTTGTGTACAAAATATAGTGTTTTCAGTAGAGGCATTCATTCAATCTTAAATGAACTCCCTCCCCATAATTTCACTCGCCATCATTCATTGTATCATTCAATTTTTCTGTATTAGAAAGTAGGCCTGCCCTCTTTGAAGTCTCAACGATGAACGCATTGCACTTTTTTTGTTTATAAAGCACTCCTGCATAAACTTCCACCGTACCTTACTTCATTGTTAACTTACAGACGTACGAGACACCAGACCCAGTCTCAGGAATGGAGATCCCTTCGGTCTCCACTGAGTTAGGTAAATCTGCTTTTAGTTTTTTTACACCTTACTTATAGAATGATCTCCAACGCTCTCTAAAGTTGGATGAATTGTTGCCTCTAGGGCAGGGCTGCCCAACCCTCTTCCTGGAGATCCTCCATCCTGTGGGTTTTCAGTCCAACCCTAGTTTAACACACCTGGTTATACTAATTAGCTGCTCAACAAGACCTTAACTAGCTGAATCAGAACTGCTAAATTAGGGTTGAACTGAAAACCTACAGGACAGTAGACCTCCAGGAAGAGGGTTGGACTGAAAACCTACAGGACAGTAGATCTCCAGGAAGAGGGTTGGACTGAAAACCTACAGGACAGTAGACCTCCAGGAAGAGGGTTGGACTGAAAACCTACAGGACAGTAGATCTCCAGGAAGAGGGTTGGACTGAAAACCTACAGGACAGTAGACCTCCAGGAAGAGGGTTGGACTGAAAACCTACAGGACAGTAGATCTCCAGGAAGAGGGTTGGGCAGCCCTGGTCTAGGGCAATTCAAAAGGCTGATTGAGGACCTTTTTCCTGAAGAATGTGTTTGTATTTAGCTTTTTGTGTATTGATGTGTATACAGGGCTCATCTGTGAAAGAGAAGTTGGTCTTAGCATGACTCCCTGTTAAAATATACGTTACATAAAAAAAATGGTATGTCAGTAAAGTGCAGTTACTCTATACGGCCACATGGGGGTAGTATACCCCCACTACGGATCATCAGCGCTCGGCTTCCTGTCGAAACATCATGAATCACACTACAGATGGCTACTTCCACTAAACGAGGCTGACTGGGGTGCCTCAGCCCTGTTGGGCCAAAATGACCATGTTTACCTGAAGCAAGAAAAATGATACCATAAGAAACCTCTGGTGCACTCAGTATAGAGGTAGTAGATTATGAGTATCAAAGGAAAAGGTTTTAAATCCACCATTATAGTCAATTCACCTTAAAAGTCTATTCGTACACCTCACAAATCATGCGTCATTAATAAGAGAGAAATACATATTGTTAGTCTTAAAGATAAATGTTGGCTGTGTGGTCCTCTCCATCATATCAGATACAACCATGCTCTCCACCATTGTGAACATATATTCATATTTTTGACAATTTTTACTTTTACTTAACTACATTCCTAAAGAAAATAATGTACTTTTTACTCTATAAATTTTTCCTGACACCCAAAAGTACTTGTTACATTTTTTATGTTTAGCAGGACAGGAAAATGGTCCAATTCACGCAGTTATCAGGAGAACACATGGTCATCCCTACGGCCTCTGATCTGGCGGACTCATTAAACACAAATGCATCGTTTGTAAATTATGTTGGAGTGTGCCCCTGGCTATCCATAAATGTTAAAAACAAGAAAAGGGTGCTGTATGCTTTGCTTAATGAAGGGCATTTGAAATTATTTATATTTTACCCCCTTTTCAATCTTGTCTCATCACTGCAACTCCCCAATGGGTTCAGGAGGTGAGTCATGCGTCCTCCAAAACATGACACCCGCCAAGCCGCACTTCTTAACACCCGCCCGCTTAAACCGGAAGCCAGCCGCACCAATGTGTCGGAGGAAACACCGTTCACCTGACGACTGAGGTCAGCCTGCAGGTGCCAGGTACACCACAAGGAGTCGCTAGAGAGCAATGAGCCAAGTAAAGCACCCCCCCGGCCAAATCCTCCCCTAACCCGGACGACACTGGTCCAATTGTGCGCCGCCCTACGGGACTCTCGATCACGGCCGATTGTGATACAGCCCGGGATCGAACCCGGGTCTGTAGTGACGCCTCTAGCACTGCGATACAGTGCCTTAGACCGCGGCGCCACTCGGGAGCCCCTTGAGTCGTTTTCCATTAAAGTATCTTTACTTTTACTCAAGTATGACAATTGGGTACTTTTTCTACCACAGCTGTCTGCCTGCATGTGCCGTGTGTGTGTGTCATCTCAGGCTTGATAAACACAGATAGAAGGTCCACTTGGTGCTGGTCCCTGGTGGGCAGAGAGACAGGAGCGACTGGATGCTCAGGCTGCTGGGTCTGTCTGCTCATTCTGTCTGACTGGGAGAGATGAGGCCTTGGTGTACTGGAGCCATTTTCAGCCAAGATGGCTTTCTGAGGTGGAGGCAGCAATAGCCAGATAAAGAGAGCATTTGAAGGCGATGGGAGAAGGGTGTGTGTGTATAGGATTGTCATCAGTCCTGTTCGTCTCGTGCCAGAGGTAAGCTGCAAATGACTTTCATGTTGTACACATGTTTCGCAGCAGATTGTGTGACACAAGTCTGGTGTATCTGCAGATAAACTGAATAAAACTATACCCTAAGGTAGGAATTAAGTGGAAGAAGTGTGTAGTATTATTGGATGTTATGTGTAGGAGGATGGTATTACATGTACACTGCAGGTATGGTGCAATCCTCCTGCGACAAACATTTGTCTCAATCCAGAATTATTTTTGCCCTTCCGTCAATTGATATAGTATTGAAATAGTTTGTTGTTGTAATGGCAAATTAACTGGACGGCAACATAAATGAATAATGATTTTGATATTTTCAACCACAAGCTGTTTATTGATTTACAAATGTATCTTGTTTTGTTTGTGTCAGTTTTTTTTTCATGGCTAAGTTGTGAGAGTTGTGATCCCTGCTCTAAAGCCAGAACCACCCGGGACGGGCTTCAATCACACTTCAAATCCAGAGACAGAGAGACAGCGAGAGGAGAGGAGGAGAGGAGACAACATGGTCTCAGGGCATTTCGTATTATTCTATATGTAAATCTGTAACACTCCATTTAGTATAATATTTTACTTTACATTAGGTTACATTTGGAATGGAATAGCGGTCGTACAATATCATACGATTTAGAGGATGTATAGTATCATACGTCTACCCAGTTGTACGATAGCATACAAATTGAATGACATGCTGTAACTTATCATACATCTTGGTGATGTGTAGTATTATACGCCATTCTTTGAGACCAGGTTGCTCGTTGCACTGTAACAACAAAGGAGAATTAACGGGGAGAATTTACATTTGGTAGTTAGGAGAACTAACGACAAAGGTTAGGATAATTAACGTGGAAGGTTACGGGAATTAAAACGACAAAGGTCAGGTGAATTTATGCAGCAGGTTAGGATGTTTAGAATAAGAGTTAGGGGAAGGGTGAGCTAAAATGGTACAGTTGTCCCCGACGCGACTCGAACACACAACCTTTGGATTTCTAGACCCAACCATCCTCCCTGACAAACCTCCCTACTTTAGTTTCTGTCTAAAGTAGCTAGACCATTAGTATCAATCATACATCTTGGAGGTGCTCAGAATGACCTAAAGTATATTTCGTATGGCTCTGAGGCCAGGCTGGAGGAGAGAGAGGAGACAGAAAACACACCAAGGGCTTTGGCAAACGACACGAATCCTTTCGCCACCTGGTTTTGTGCTTTTCTGAGTTTGCAATATTTTTAGATTTTCAGTTGAATGTCTTGGATGGTGGTTCTGCTGATCTCAGTTAAACTCTTAATAAGCACAATATCATGGTGCGTAGCTGAGAGATTAGAACTGACAGGGCAGGCGTGGCAGCTCTAGGGCTTTGCTCCAGCTTGGAAATGGTTAAAGAAACGGAAAAAGGCCAGTGTCCAGAGGGCCTCTGCCTTGCACCATGAGTCAGTGGGAGTGAGTAATGCAGAATCCCAAATCGAACCCGTGCCTCTAACCACGCCCTAGACACAGTGGCGGCCGCGCGAGATCAACAAAGCAGCATGACAGAAATACGATGCAAAGTTTTCGAACTACCGGTAGTTTATTTGAGAATATATACTGTGTAAAGCAATCTGTGGATTTGAACGACAGCATAAATACACCTATTTGACTTTTGCGTGTCAAAAACCGAATGAGCACTGTTGCACATGCTGCCTCTGTTTTGAACAGCTTAGATTATACTATTTAGAACGAGTGCTATCTAGCTGATTATTCAAGGTAGAGAACCGGTTAATTTACCAAAAAATGGAGCAAACTACAATATTTCTTAAATGCTTCTCAAAATGACTCTTTTAGCCCACACAACATGTCACCTAGAGTAGAAACTGATGAGCAACATGTAAGATCAGATCCGGGATTAGAAGGTTCTAGCTAGTGTATCCCTCTGTCCTTCAACTCTTGTTGGATGTAGTTGTCCGGGTTTATCAGGTCCCAGGCTCCCATGACTCTTAGGATTATTTATTTACAACTTCATTACAATTCGCTTTTTGCTTTAGCGCCACCTGTACCTGATTGAGCAGACCTAGTCTCACGCGGAAGTAAGCCGCCTGGCGTGAGAGACTCATCGGGAGGGAGACTAGAGCAGCCCCAGAAGTTCTGACTGAACGCGCATTTGAGCTCCCCAGGACGGTTCGTTTACTTTGTGCTGTTATAATTTATCCTCGGGAAATCCTGCGATTTCATTGGAGCAGTTCTCCCTCACGGTAAATAGCTGGCAAAACAATCCAAGCAATGTTCGCACGGCTTATGTGCCCCACGGAGGTGGAGCTGCTGCTGCTGGCAGTCACTGAGGGGCGGAGTAGTAAGTAACTGAACAGCTTGTGTTTTTCTAAAACAGGAAAATGTACACATTTAGCACACTTTTATGAGCATTTCAAACATATAATATATTTATTATTATATAATATATTTATTTTTTGACCGATCAAAAGTGGGGCGCCGCCCCTAACTCCCTGATGGGCTGACCGCCGCTGCCTAGACATTATGTGGTGGTCTGAGAGGATCCGATATGTAGGTTCTATGAGCGTTGTGTTCATAGCTAGCTCCATCTCCATCTATCACCTTCATGATAGGAAGGGTGCCAGGAGTTGATTTGGAATTCAGTTTAACATAAGGAGTAGGTTCTCATTTTCGAACTGGGCCTATGAGTCATTGTCTGCATGAGGTTTAAGAGGTCGTTCTCACAGACGAGGTCTGGAGGATGGAGCATGTGAACTCTCGAAAGGCGATGTCTTCATGACTTCATGCCCCAGGGCATCTGATTAGCCTGGAAGTGACTGAGCTGCATTATGACCCGGCACAGAGGAACAGAACAGCGCCGCTAGGCAAGGGGGTTTAACGACTTTATGAATGTCTGTCATTTTAGCCATATTAGCAAGAGTAGGGGGAGAAATGTGAACAGGACTTTCAGCAGGTCTTTACTGTTGGTTCCTACTGAGAGAAACATGAATCTGAAGGGTTATGGTACGGTCGTATGGCTCGTTAGGGCCAGAGGAGTGATGGAAAGAAGGAAGTAAGAAAGAAAAAGGAGCAAAAAGTTTCACAGCAACTGTGAAGAGAAGGAGCAGAGCACGTACAGAGGTAGATTAAACCAGAAAAGTACAAAAACGCTTTCAAAAAGAAAAAAAATACATTTACTTTTGAAATGATCTTTTGAGTACTTCAACATACAAAAAGCTATTTCATTGGAAAACTTTTTATATATATATAATTACTTGAGATACTTGGGATCTGATGGAAACCTGAAACTTAAAATACAGTGTGAGTTAGATTAAAACACATTATTGTGTGTTTCTACAATGAAATCTAACAGTTATTGTGTGATCATTTGATGAGAAAATAGTTTGAATGGGTCTTGATTGGGCCAGAAACAAGATCCGGTAATTACATACAAATAACTGGAACAGAACTCAAAAAATAAAATGACCTTGTGTAGTGTGCCTGTGCGTCTGTGCGTGTTGTCATTCTCTCCCTCTCTCACTCACTCTCTTCCTCTGTGTAAGGTATAGGGTATTTTTTGCTTTGGCTGTCATTAGAGGCAAGCTATGATGCAGAGGCAACAAGCCACAGTAGCTCCCTGCTACAGTAGCTCCCTGCTACAGTAGCTCCCTGCTACAGTAGCTCCCTGCTACAGTAGCTCCCTGCATCAGCAGCAACATCCGTTTGTTATGCACTAACTAAAATATAGCTACATGTTGCTCTCTGGTGGCTTGAGGAGGAATTAATCTGAACATTGCCACACTTTCACACCCCCCTCCATAAAGTAAGTACCTCTAATGCTGCTATAAGCAAGGGAAAGACAAGGTCATGGTACGCTTTCTGATTCTGTGAATTCAATTGAATCGGTGACAAAAGAAAGTATTTTACGCTTGAATGGCGGAAGATTGAAATGAAATGAGGATTGAGTTTTGAGTACGCTGTGATATAAAGAGGGCCTGAGTTGAGAGCCTTTTCGATTGGAAGCTCTCCTTACTCATAATTGTGCTTCTTGGAGGTTATACCTCTTCAAACACCTCAAGGCCCAACACAAGTTTGAATGGAAGTGTATACTGTGAATTGTCGTATATGGACCAAGTGGATTTGTAATGCTAACAAGACAAACAGACAAAGCATGACTGGACCTTCAACTGCTTATTGTATTTTCTTGCACTGGCGTCTGGTTTGAGAAGCCTTTCAATATATACTGAACAAAAATATAAACGCAACATGCAACAATTTCATTGATTTTACTGAGGAAATCAGTCCATTTAAATAAATAAATTAAGCCATAATCTATGGATTTCACATGACTGGGAATACAGAATGGGCATCGCAATGGGCCTCAGGATGTCGTCACGGTATTTTTATGCATTCAAATTGCCATCAATAAAATGCACTTGTGTTGGTTGTCCGTTAGCTTATGCCTGCCCATACCATAACCCCCTGCCACCATGGGGCACTCTGTTCACAACTTTGACATCAGCAAAATGCTCGCCCACACATGGTCTGTGATTGTGAGCCCGGTTGGATGTACTGCCAATTTCTTTAAAACGACGTTGGAGGCGGCTTATGGTAGAGAAAGGAACATTCCATTTTCTGGCTACAGCTCTGGTGGACATTCCTGCAGTCAGCATGCCAATTGCACACTCCCTCATTCCTGCAGACGATCTGTGGCATTGTGTTGTGACAAAACTGCACATTTTAGAGTGGGCTTTTATTGGCTCCAGCACAAGGTGCACCTGTGTAATGATCATGCTGTTAAATCAGCTTCTTGATATGCCACACATTTTAGGTGGATGGATTATCTTGGGCAAAAGAGAAATATTTGTGCACAAAATTTGAGCGAAATAAGCTTTTTTTGTATAAGGAACATTTCAGGGATCTTTTATTTCAGCTCATAAATCATGGGACCATCATATCGCGTTTATATTTTTGTTCTGTGTAAGTAAAACCACTGGGCACAGATGTCAATTCGACACCTATTCCACGTTGGTTCAACAGAATTTCAGTGGGAAGGGATCGAATAAAGGAAATGCCCGCTGAGCACACACTAGTCGAATCAACATTTATTTCACCTCATTTCAAAGAAATTACACTGAACCAACGTGGAATAGACGTTGAATTGACGTCTGTGCCCAGTGGGTAGTCATATAAAGCTATACACAAACATTGGGATATTATGTAAGCGTACTGCACACAGGTGAAACCATTCCCGTCCTTGAACTAATTACAGCCTTCTACATTGGTGCAGAACATACACAATAAATAAGAGATTGAATGGGAATACGTTAAATGGGAAATAATTCCTTGATATTGACTATCACACAGGTGAAAGCAGTTATTTTTTCGTGAACTGCTTAAATTGTTTCTATTAAGCTTATATTCTGCCAACTTTGTGACTCCCAACTGTACTTTCACTACATAACTGCATTCTCCTGGGTCAGATCTTTAAAGGTTTGGTACCTGTTTGGGGTTGTTTTGGGTACTTTTGGGTACCTGTTTGGGGTACTTTGGGGTACTTGTTTGAGGTTGTTTGGTGCACTTTAAGGTTGTTTGGGGTACTTTTGGGTACCTGTTTGGGGTTGTTTGAAGCTGCCGGGAGGCCAGCTACCAAGCCCAATCTACATCCTGGGGCTGGCCTCTGGACTACTATCCACGCCAAAAACCCTCATACCAAACTCTATCAACTACACTACTCCTTTCGTCAGATACCGAGAAGCCAAACTCGTGAATTACCACTTAGAACTACTATCTAGATTGGATTGATTCACTCTCCACAATGGCGTAATAATTGAATCTGCTTCTGTTGAATCCGAGTTACTAAGCTATTCGTGTCAGTGGCACCATGTTTTCTTCTCTTCAAACTCACAAGATAAGACACATAAAGTTCTCTGACGGTTTTGCAGAAGTTTGTTTTTTCCAATTACAAAAAGTATATAAATATTCATCAACACAGTACCTGCAGAACGTTTAGCAAAAAGTAGAAATCTATTTCACTTTAACCAAACCTGTTCGGAAGTTTTGTTGAAAGATTGGACAGGAATTCATGACACGAACCGGAATTGCATTTCAGAGCGATTCCTCACACACACACACACACACACACACACACACACACACACACACACACACACACACACACACACACACACACACACACACACACACACACACACACACACACACACACACACACACACACACACACACACACACACACACACACACACACACACTCATACATACGCTGAGAGGAGAGGATCCTATGTAATTGAAAATAGGTTTCTGTTCTGGGGATGGCAAGCCATCTCATACCTTTCAGTTCCATCTCACAGCTGGGATGCTGCCAGCGTTTGTGTGGTTCTCATGTAAAATATATTGTGGCTGGTGGGCTGCAAGGCTTCATAACTGTTTCATAAGTGCACAGCGTGAGTGTAAAAAATGCAAAGGTTCTAATGCTGTAAATGGATGAAATACCTACCAGAGGTTACATCTTACACTTGAACAGACAGATGGCTTCACAGAGTAGCCCAAAGAACAAGTGTTGGTATAGGTATGTGTGAGTGTGAGAGAGAGAGAGAGAGAGAGAGAGAGAGAGAGAGAGAGAGAGAGAGAGAGAGAGAGAGAGAGAGAGAGAGAGAGAGAGAGAGAGAGAGAGAGAGAGAGAGAGAGAGAGAGAGAGAGAGAGAGAGAGAGAGAGAGAGAGAGAGAGAGAGAGAGAGAGAGAGAGAGAGAGAGAGAGAGAGAGAGAGAGAGAGAGAGAGAGAGAGAGAGAGAGAGAGAGAGAGAGAGAGAGAAGTGGTTGGGGGGACAAGTACTTGGAACCAGCACATGTCAAGGGCACAGACCCCCGACCATTCATGTGACATTAAAGCCAGACAGCCATCGCCCAGTTGACCTGTCACTGTTTATATTCTATTGAAATGTATACCTGCCCTCTCCTCTGTGTATCAGTCCACCAGCTACCGCACTCCAGGTTGCTGCAGAGTTTGATCTCACCTGTGTTTGAAGCCTGCTGCAGATGGACAGAGCGCCATGTGGCTAGCATGAAAGACCTTCCTCACACACACGCGCACGCACACACACACACACACACACACACACACACACACACACACACACACACACACACACACACACACACACACACACACACACACACACACACACACACACACACACACACACACACACACACACACACACACACACACACACACACACACAGTTTTGTATTGCTATCCTTGTGGGGACCAAAGAATTGATTTCCATCCAAAATCCTAATTTCCCTAACCCCTGACCCTAAATCTAACCCTAACCCTAACCCTAACCCTTAACTAACCATAACCATAACCCTAAACCTAACTTTAACCCCAAACCCCAAACCCCTAACCTAAAACTAAACCTAACCCTAACCCCTAACCCTAACTTTAATTCTAACCATAACTCTAATTGTAACACTAACATTCTGACCACACCGCTCGTGTCGCGTGCGCGAGCGTTACGAAATATACGTACACATACATGTTATTCGATCATTGCACCCACACTGCTCGCGCGCCTCAGCGAGTGTCTGCGTGACCAGGCACTAAAATAGAAATAGGTTCTATTTGTGACGCTCAACGCGCTGCAAGTCCCGCCTCTCCCATCTCCTCATTGGTTTTTAGGAGCATATACCCACGTGGGTGATTGAAAGATGAACTGACGTCCACACTACAGTCGGTTGTAGTAATGCACCGTAAAGTTGGTTTCCAACCGCCATATAAATTTCAAAGAAGTAAAAAAGAAGCCTGAGGAAGAAGGGGAGAGGATGAGAAAGGAATTCAGTTGACCGTTTTATCTGTGGATTAATTGTCGGAGTAGAGGACCTTGTGCATTTCAGGTAAAATAACAACCCAATGTTTATATCCCAGGACAAATTATCTAGCAACAGCAAGCTAACTAGCTAAATTGCCATGAATGTCTAATGATTTTCGACCTGTCCCCAAATGAATATAATTGGTTCAGAGTTTGTTTTGATATTTCAACCTGCGTGTTGTGATCGTGTCTGGTGTGGGGGCACAAAATCAACATGCGCGATGGCGCAGGCACGCGCACGTCCGGTTTGGTCGGCATGTAACCCTCAACCTAACCGCTAAGCCCTCTTGGGGACCGGCAACATGTCTGAATTGTCCTTGTTTTACCATTCTTGTGAGGACTTCTGGTACTCACAAGAACACACACACACACACACACACACACACACACACACACACACACACACACACACACACACACACACACACACACACACACACACACACACACACACACACACACACACACACACACACCTTTGTGTCCAGCCTATACAATGGACAGTAGACTTGAAATATGAAAAACACACACAGACACTCCAATCCCCTGCTTTGCTAACACCACTCTCTCAGGACTCCCTTCATCCCAATTACTAGGGGAAAAGTGAGAGACAAGTTAGAGAGGAGCTCTAAATGTATGTTTTACGGATGAACTGGTGAAAAAACACAATCTGGCCTCAGGGTCTGTGTTGTTATGGGTGTGTATGTGTGTCTCTTTTAAGAGGCTTTTTGATGTGTCTACTGCAAATGTGGCATCAATGAAGACCACTGGAGAGGTAAGGCTAGTTTCAAGTTTATCTGCAAGAGAACAGCACCGATGGACACAGAGAGAGTAAAGCATTGAAGGAGAGAGAGAGAGCGAGAGAGAGAGGAAGGAAGTGAGAGAAAGCAATACAAATAAAGAGATGAACGAGGAGAAATAAAGAGAGCGAAAGAAACCGACTTGGTGGTGCCATCAGTGCTTCACTGCCCACAAACAAGCAGACAGTGATAGACTGGACAGTCCATTTGAAGCCTGATCACACTAAAATAAACATTCTGTTAGTTTAGAGGCAAACAAAGGGAAGCGTACTCTCCCATCCCACCTAAGACTCTCAACACTAAAGAAGCATTGGAGGGTAACATTGCCAAAGAGCAGACCTTGGAGATTAAGTATAAAATGGCATGTTACTCTTTGCTAAGAAGCTATTTTTGTTTATTTTTGACCATTTAAATTGAAAACAATCACAGTATGGTACTTAGTTGTTACCCAGAAATGATTTGATATTGAGATAAAAAAACTTCTGCATTGCACCGATTACCACCCAATGGAACTTCCACAAATCTAGTGTAAATACATTGGGAGGCTTCTTGAACAAAACAAGCCCTTTAGCAAGGCTGATCTGAACCAGGGCACACTCAAACCAAATATCAAACAGCGGCACAACTTTTCAAAAACACGGCACTGCCATCCAGGGCACCCGTGATGCAAGTTAGTATTCAATGTCCAGAGTGGCAATCGGCCAACAGTGAGCGCTCTTACCTTCAAGTAGCTTTCAGTTTTTGCTAGGGTGTTGTGGACGGGGATGGCGGATGGGCGTAAGCAAGTTTAAACGTGCAACCACTGGAATCAGAAACAGATGCTTAAAAATCTCAAAAACACATGTAGAAACATTTCTAGATCCAGCAATAGAAAGTCGTATTTGAGATGTTTGTTTTTAGCCTAACCCAAACCTTAACCCTTACCTTAACCAACAGGAGTTAATGCCTAACCTTAAGATTTTGGTGTTAATGCCTAAACGTATCCCGAACTTAACTTTAAACACATTGACATTTTCAGTTTGGGAAAGAGCTGGTTGATCCTTGGATAGTTTGGTACAGTTTTTGCCGTAAACTCCTGTAAACAACCCTTTTTTCGCCTCAAACCACTTCCATCGCTTGCAGAGAGTATCCATGTAACACGATGTAACTCAGCATTGTACTGCCTCTGCCCATAGGACCAGGCTTTTGTAAGGCGCTTACCTCTTCACCATAGGAGCCACAGTTCAAATCCCCGTTGCAGCTCTCTTTCTGTCCTCGCTATACTGTCACATTCTAACTCAGCCTAAGTTCTTCTCTCTGGCCTCTCTCCTGCAGGGTCAGGATGAAAGGAGGAAGAGGAGCAGTGTGTGTTTGTGTGTGTCTGCGTGCTTGTGTGTGTTTGAGTATGTGTGTGTAATTGCTTGTTTGTGTGCGTGGGTGCGCATGCTCGTGTGTGTGTGTGTGTGTGTGTGTGTGTGTGTGTGTGTGTGTGTGTGTGTGTGTGTGTGTGTGTGTGTGTGTGTGTGTGTGTGTGTGTGTGTGTGTGTGTGTGTGTGTGTGTGTGTGTGTGTGTGTGTGTGTGTGTGTGTGAGTGTGTATATGTTATTGCCCATGTTCTGTACACTCTTATGAAAAAACCTTAAAGGGTTCTTCGGCTGTTTCCACAGGAGAACCCTTTGAAGAACCCTTTTTGGTTGCAGGTAGAACGCGTTTGGGTTCCATGTAGAACCCTTTCTACACAGGGTTCTACATGGAACCCAAAAATGGTTTTACCTGGAACCAAAACGGGTTCTACCTGGAACCAAAAAGGGTTCTCCTATGGGGACAACCGAAAGAACCCCGTACGACTATAAAGAGAAGCGGAGAGACCGAGAGATAGAGCTCTGCTTTTAAACCCCTGACCCTGACGGTGTATTCAGTCAGAGAAGCCAGCAGCTCATCCTTAATTATTTCTAACTGATGGGCCAATCCATCAAGAACGTCAGCCCCAGAGAGAGGAGAAAGGGAAGGAGGAAGGGAGAGAGAGAAGGAGGAGTGAGGGAGGGAGAGGGAAGGGGACAAAGGAGGAGGGAGAGTATAACTTCTCTGGTCGAAGGAAAGAGGTTCAGGGAGGTTCAACTAAGTGGCGTTCTCAGGGCTCTGCCTTCTCTCTCTCTCTCTCTCTCTCTCTCTCTCTCTCTCTCTCTCTCTCTCTCTCTCTCTCTCTCTCTCTCTCTCTCTCTCTCTCTCTCTCTCTCTCTCTCTCTCTCTCTCTCTCTCTCTCTCTCTCTCTCTCTCTCTCTCTCTCTCTCTCTCTCTCTCTCTCTCTCTCTCTCTCTCTCTCTCAGAAAACTGAAACTGGCTGGACTTTTCTATAAACGATTTTCGGTCTATATAGTGCAAAATGCTAAATGCTACATTTTTATTATGCTACAGTCACTGCCTATTCAAAGTCAATATTACAGCAATTGACAGTCTAACAAAGCTAAACTCTGACCTATATCTGTCCAGTACAGTAATCATTTTGAGATGGAGATACTATGACAAATAGAGGAATTCAATTCAGATCCCGTGGTTAAATTCAGATTTATATGACATCAGGCCTCATTAAAACTCTCACACCCCCTTACACCATCACAGACCCAGAGCACTCATTCTTATCCTCCGTGGAGAGATAGAGAGACAGAGAGAGACTGAAAGATTAACAGAGAGAATCATATAGATAAAAAGAGAGTAGAGGGAGAGACAGAAAGACACTGAAAGATAGAGCGTGAGAGGGGGCGAGAGAGACAACTAGACAGAAAGATAGACAGAAGGAGATAGTGAGAGAGAAAGAGAGAGAGTGAGAGAGACGAAGAGGGAGACAGACATGGAGGCAAAGAAAAAGACAGAGAGAGACGTATAGACAGACTGTGACAGAAAGAGTGATGGAGCGAAAAAGACAGAGAGATAGACACAGAGGCAGAGGGATAGACACAGAGACAGAGAGATAGACACAGAGACAGAGAGATAGACACCGAGACAGAGAGATAGACACCGAGACAGAGAGATAGACACCGAGACAGAGAGATAGACACCGAGACAGAGAGATAGACACCGAGACAGAGAGATAGACACCGAGACAGAGGGATAGACACAGAGACAGAGAGATAGACACAGAGACAGAGAGATAGACACCGAGACAGAGAGATAGACACAGAGACAGAGAGATAGACACAGAGACAGAGAGATAGACACCGAGACAAGGAGATAGACACCGAGACAGAGAGATAGACACAGAGACAGAGAGATAGACACAGAGACAGAGAGATAGACAGAGAGATAAACACAGAGACAGAGAGATAGACACCGAGACAGAGAGATAGACACCGAGACAGAGAGATAGACACCGAGACAGAGAGATAGACACCGAGACAGAGAGATAAACACAGAGACAGAGAGATAGACACAGAGACAGAGAGATAGACAGAGAGATAAACACAGAGACAGAGAGATAGACACCGAGACAGAGAGATAGACACAGAGACAGAGAGATAGACACAGAGACAGAGAGATAGACAGAGAGATAAACACAGAGACAGAGAGATAGACACAGAGACAGAGAGATAGACAGAGAGATAAACACAGAGACAGAGAGATAGACACAGAGACAGAGAGATAGACAGAGAGATAAACACCGAGACAGAGAGATAGACACAGAGACAGAGAGATAGACAGAGAGATAAACACAGAGACAGAGAGATAGACACCGAGACAGAGAGATAGACACCGAGACAGAGAGATAGACACAGAGACAGAGAGATAGACAGAGAGATAAACACAGAGACAGAGAGATAGACACCGAGACAGAGAGATAGACACCGAGACAGAGAGATAGACACAGAGACAGAGAGATAGACACAGAGACAGAGAGATAGACAGAGAGATAAACACAGAGACAGAGAGATAGACACAGAGACAGAGAGATAGACAGAGAGATAAACACCGAGACAGAGAGATAGACACAGAGACAGAGAGATAGACAGAGAGATAAACACAGAGACAGAGAGATAGACACCGAGACAGAGAGATAGACACCGAGACAGAGAGATAGACACCGAGACAGAGAGATAGACAGAGAGATAAACACAGAGACAGAGAGATAGACACCGAGACAGAGAGATAGACACCGAGACAGAGAGATAGACACCGAGACAGAGAGATAGACACAGAGACAGAGAGATAGACAGAGAGATAGACACAGAGACAGAGAGATAGACACCGAGACAGAGAGATAGACACCGAGACAGAGAGATAGACACAGAGACAGAGAGATAGACAGAGAGATAGACACAGAGACAGAGAGATAGACACAGAGACAGAGAGATAGACACAGAGACAGAGAGATAGACACAGAGACAGAGAGATAGACAGAGAGATAGACACAGAGACAGAGAGATAGACAGAGAGATAAACACAGAGACAGAGAGATAGACACAGAGACAGAGAGATAGACAGAGAGATAAACACAGAGACAGAGCGATAGACACAGAGACAGAGAGATAGACAGAGAGATAAACACAGAGACAGAGAGATAGACACAGAGACAGAGAGATAGACACAGAGACAGAGAGATAGACACAGAGACAGAGAGATAGACACAGAGACAGAGAGATAGACACCGAGACAGAGAGATAGACACCGAGACAGAGAGATAGACACCGAGACAGAGAGATAGACACAGAGACAGAGAGATAGACACCGAGACAGAGAGATAAACACAGAGACAGAGAGATAGACAGAGAGATAAACACAGAGACAGAGAGATAGACACAGAGACAGAGAGATAGACACCGAGACAGAGAGATAAACACAGAGACAGAGAGATAGACACCGAGACAGAGAGATAGACACCGAGACAGAGAGATAGACACAGAGACAGAGAGATAGACACAGAGACAGAGAGATAGACACAGAGACAGAGAGATAGACACCGAGACAGAGCGATAGACACAGAGACAGAGAGATAGACACAGAGACAGAGAGATAGACACAGAGACAGAGAGATAGACACAGAGACAGAGAGATAGACACCGAGACAGAGCGATAGACACAGAGACAGAGAGATAGACACCGAGACAGAGAGATAGACACCGAGACAGAGAGATAAACACAGAGACAGAGAGATAGACAGAGAGATAAACACAGAGACAGAGAGATAGACACAGAGACAGAAAGAGCGATGGAGTGATAGAGGTAGAGACAGAGAGACAGACACAGAGACAGAAAGAGCGATGGAGTGATAGAGGTAGAGTAAGAGGGAAGGATGTCCTCTCCTCCCCAGTCAGTCCCAGAGCCTGACTGGGATATATTCCTACCAGCACCATTAGCTGACGTCTCCAGATAACAAAGGAAGGATTAATCAGTATTCAGCAAGTGCCTCCGGCCTGTGCTGCCTGGGCTGCTCCACACCTTTATCACAGGGCCGCTGTGGCCTTCCTCTAAAGGTAAGGTTAAAACGCAGATTATGCACACCTCCTCTAATGAACCTTATCTCTCTTCCCCAAATACTTCTCTTTATTCTTTTCCTTTTTCTCTCTCACGTGCATGGATGCAGGCAGGGAAGTGTTCTCTCTCTCTCTCTCTCTCTCTCTCTCTCTCTCTCTCTCTCTCAATTCAATTCAATTCAATTCAAGGGGCTTTATTGGCATGGGAAACGTGTTAACATTGCCAAAGCAAGTGAGGTAGGTAATATACAAAAGTCAAATAAACAATAAAAATGAACAGTAAACATTACACATACAGAAGTTTCAAAACAATAAAGACATTACAAATGTCATATTATATATATGCAGTGTTGTAACAATGTACAAATGGTTAAAGCACACAAGTTAAAATAAATAAACATAAATATGGGTTGTATTTACAGTGGTGTTTGTTCTTCACTGGTTGCCCTTTTCTTGTGGCAACAGGTCACAAATCTTGCTGCTGTGATGGCACACTGTGGAATTTCACCCAGTAGATATGGGAGTTTATCAAAATTGGATTTGTTTTCGAATTCTTTGTGGATCTGTGTAATCTGAGGGAAATATGTCTCTCTAATATGGTCATACATTGGGCAGGAGGTTAGGAAGTGCAGCTCAGTTTCCACCTCATTTTGTGGGCAGTGTGCACATAGCCTGTCTTCTCTTGAGAGCCATGTCTGCCTACGGCGGCCTTTCTCAATAGCAAGGCTATGCTCACTGAGTCTGTACATAGTCAAAGCTTTCCTTAAGTTTGGGTCAGTCACAGTGGTCAGGTATTCTGCCACTGTGTACTCTCTGTTTAGGGCCAAATAGCATTCTAGTTTGCTCTGTTTTTTTGTTAATTCTTTCCAATGTGTCAAGTAATTATCTTTTTGTTTTCTCATGATTTGGTTGGGTCTAATTGTGCTGTTGTCCTGGGGCTCTGTGGGGTGTGTTTGTGTTTGTGAACAGAGCCCTAGGACCAGCTTGCTTAGGGGACTCTTCTCCAGGTTCATCTCTCTGTAGGTGATGGCTTTGTTATGGAAGGTTTGGGAATCGCTTCCTTTTAGGTGGTTGTAGAATTTAACGGCTCTTTTCTGGATTTTGATAATTAGTGGGTATCGGCCTAATTCTGCTCTGCATGCATTATTTGGTGTTCTACGTTGTAGACGGAGGATATTTTTGCAGAATTCTGCATGCAGAGTCTCAATTTGGTGTTTGTCCCATTTTGTGAAATCTTGGTTGGTGAGCGGACCCCAGACCTCACAACCATAAAGGGCAATGGGCTCTATGACTGATTCAAGTATTTTTAGCCAGATCCTAATTGGTATGTTGAAATTTATGTTCCTTTTGATGGCATAGAAGGCCCTTCTTGCCTTGTCTCTCAGATCGTTCACAGCTTTGTGGAAGTTACCTGTGGTGCTGATGTTTAGGCCGAGGTATGTATAGTCTCTCTCTCTCTCTCTCTCTCTCTCTCTCTCTCTCTCTCTCTCTCTCTCTCTCTCTCTCTCTCTCTCTCTCTCTCTCTCTCTCTCTCTCTCTCTCTCTCTCTCTCTCTCTCTCTCTCTCTCTCTCTCTCTTATCTATTTATCTTCATCACTCGCTTTCTATTCTCCTTCTCTCAATTTCTTTCTCTCCCGACCCCCCCCATCCATCCCGACCCCCCCCCCCCCCCCCTTGTCTCTCCCCCGTCAATCTGTCTGCCATGTGGTATTGTATACTTCAGTAAGGATTCTGTGGGTAGAGGCCTGAACTAATTCCAGTGTGGCTGCAGACATGATCCCATCACATCTTCTGGTTGGAAACATGCTGTAAAAGTGATGCTTTAAGCTATAGGAGACAGTGTTACACATACTGTATCTTTAAGATTAAAATATTATACATTATGCACTGACAACCACATGTTTCATTAAGTGATGCATCTCGGTTTTCTCCACTTGTTCATATATAATATGTTCTACAAAATACCCCATTTTAATTTTCTACACACCCCAGACCTATACCACATCACCAGGCTTCAGCAGATCCGTTCTACCAAACAGTGCCATGCTATCTCTCAGCACCCTCTCTCTCTCGCCAGCATAGATCCAAAACCACCATTTTAAATCTCACAGTACATGAACCCAAAACCACTCTTCCCCTCCCTACCTTCCCACATCCCTCCTCTCCTCCCTTTCCTCCCTCCTGCCCCAGCTACCATGACGAATGTGTCACAGCACACAAACCCAAAACCATCTCTCCTCTCCTCCTCTCCCCCCTACCTCCCCCTCTCCCCTTGATCTACACTCCCGCTCTTCCCTTTCCGCCCTCCTCATCCCTCTATCTCTCCTGCCCCAGCTACCATGAGGAATCTGTATCACAGCACAAACCAAAACCATCCCTATCTTCCCCCTCCCGCCTCTTCCCTTTCCTTCCTCCCTCCCTCCCTCCCTCATCCCTCCATCTTTGCCAGCACCAGCCACCATAATGAATCTGTATAACTGTACAAACCGTTTAAACCCAAACCGACCCCTCCTCTTCTCCCTCCCAATCCCTCCATCTCTCCAGTCCCAGACTCATTTGATTTCCTGTCTAATCTGGGCTGTGATCTGTGTTTGGTTGGGCTGCTGGTGTGCAGAGAAGTGATTGCTGTGCTCTGCTGAGTGCAGGCTATGAGATAGTGGAGAAGACACCCTGGAGACCATGCTGCTACTGCCACCACTACTGCTACAGGATGCTGCTGCATACACACAACCCTGCTCTCTCTAATGGCAAGCCAATGACTGTTGTGCCAGCTACAAGACTCCCTCTCTTCTTTGTGTGTCTCTCTCTCATTCTCTCTCGCTCTCTGACCCTTTCTTTCTTCCTCTGTCTCTTTCATCCGCTCCAATGATACAGGACCTTCTCTCTCTGTCTTTCTCCTTTCTCTCTCTCACTCTCTCTCTGTCTCTCTCGCTCAGCCACCATGCTTTTTCAATTTGACGTGGGATTAGTTCCCTCAACTTTGGCCGAGCTTGGCGTTGCCAATTACCACGCCGTGTTGCTTTCGCATTCTCAATTTCAATTTTTTTACTCACAGAAAAGTAAACCTAAATATGTGTGGATGTATATGACACAGAGATTATGGAATCTCACTCCCTCTGTGTCAGAGTGAGGAACCTGAAATGTTATGCCTGTCGGAAAGCAGAGATAACCTTCTTCCTCCAAGATGCATTTTTTAAGTAACTGTCCAGTGAAAATTCTCATACCCAAATAATGTTCTTGACTCATCCTATACTCGTATTCGTGGCCAAAGCATAAATTGGAGAAAAAAACATAAAACAAAAAAAACCGTTCAAAAAATGCTTGCTATTTCCTCATAGAGGAAGATGTCATCCTCCTGAGGATGAGCTGGCCAATCAGTGGTCAACTCGCATGAATAAGTTTAATGACCGGTATACGCCCACACCATTCCAGCATAGAAAAGCTGATTTTTAACACACTTAATTACAATTTTTTGGAAGGAAAACCATTTCACTTATATCGCAATTAATTATATGTCACATGTCATAGAAAACTGGAAACAGTGGACAGTTACTTTAAGTTCACTGTGGAAATGTACTGCTACATTTCTCAGGCGAATCAATTCAACATAACCAGAACCACCCTGTCTACAGTAGCTACTGACTGGGAGTAACTAGTGAGAGACCTAATCTTTGTCTAGGAAGGCCTTAGGTCACTCAAGAACATTTTAAAGCTTTGGACAATTACAGTACAAAAGTATTTTACTGTACAGTATAGTACAGCAGAGTACAGTGTAGCATAATATAGTATAGTACAGTACAGTGTAGCACGGTATAGTGCTGTTCAATCTGATGCAGTGTAGCACAGTAGAGTACATTACCGTAAAATACATCGTAGAACACTATAGTACAGTACAGGGAAGTAGAGTGTCATCTCATTAATAATGAAGCCTATTCAACCAGACAATCTCACTCCACTGACGAGATACTGACTGAAGCCATCATCCCAAGGCTCCATGCCTACGGATTAATCATTGTAATGCAAAATGTAATTACACACTAATGCTGTAGCAAATAGGAACTCATCTAATGTATAGGAAATCACAAGGACGGACACAAAGAACGAACGGCACAAACGCACACATTGGTTTAACTATCCGAGTTGGGAACCCAAAAATGTATGCCCATTCAAAATCGTATTTACCCTAACACGAACCCTAACCTTAACTTTAAACCCAAAGCCCTAACCCCTAACCCCTAACCCCTAACCCCTAACCCCTAACCCCTAAGCCTAAAACTAAACCGAACACCTCAACCTAACCCTAATTGTGAGGACTTTTGGAATCCAAAGGACAGTAAAGTTAGACACACACACACACACACACACACACACACACACACACACACACACACACACACACACACACACACACACACACACACACACACACACACACACACACACACACACACACACACACACACACACACACACACACACACACACACACACACACACACACACACACACACACACACACACACTCTTCCGGCGCCGAAAAGAGATGGCCGCCTCGCTTCGCGTTCCTTGGAAAATATGCAGTATTTTGTTTTTTTATGTGTTATTTCTTACATCGGTACCCCAGGTAATCTTAGGTTTCATTACATACAGTCGGGAGGAACTACTGAATATACGATTAACGTCAACTCATCATCGTTCCTACCAGGAATATGACTTTCCCGAAACGGATCCAGTGTTTTGCCTTCCACCCAATACAATGGATCTGATCCCAGCCGGCGACCCTGTGC
The DNA here is from genome assembly GCF_045679555.1 of Salvelinus alpinus. Lineage (NCBI taxonomy): Eukaryota > Metazoa > Chordata > Actinopteri > Salmoniformes > Salmonidae > Salvelinus > Salvelinus alpinus. The sequence continues at coordinate 42,071,225 of NC_092112.1, read as the reverse complement.
GACGCCGTAAAAGGGGCAAACGAGGCGGTCTCGTGGTCAGGCTTCGGAGACGGGCACATCGCGCTCCACTCCCTAGCATACTACTCGCCAATGTCCAGTCTCTTGACAATAAGGTTGATGAAATCCGAGCACGGGTAGCATTCCAGAGAGACATCAGGGATTGCAACGTGCTCTGCTTCACGGAAACATGGCTAACTCAAGAGACGCTAACGGAGTCGGTGCAGCCAGCTGGTTTCTTCATGCATCGCGCCGACAGAAACAAACATCTTTCTGGTAAGAAGAGGGGCGGGGGGGTATGCCTTATGATTAACGAGACGTGGTGTGATCATCATAACAACACACAGGAACTCAAGTCATTCTGTTCACCTGATCTAGAACTCCTCACAATCAAATGTCGACCGCATTATCTACCAAGGGAATTCTCTTCAATCATAATCACAGCCGTATATATTCCCCCCCAAGCAGACACATCGATGGCCCTGAACGAACTTTATCTGACTCTTTGTAAACTGGAAACCACACACCCTGAGGCTGCATTCATCGTAGCTGGGGATTTTAACAAGGCTAATCTAAAAACAAAACTCCCTAAATTCTATCAGCATATCGATTGTGCTACCAGGGCTGGAAAAACCCTAGATCATTGTTATACTAATTTCCGCGACGCATATAAGGCCCTCCCCCGCCCCCCTTTCGGAAAAGCTGACCACGACTCCATTTTGTTGATTCCAGCCTACAAACAGAAACTAAAACAACAAGCTCCCGCGCTCAGGTCTGTTCAACGCTGGTCCGACCAATCTGAATCCACGCTTCAAGACTGCTTCGATCACGCGGATTGGAATATGTTCCGCATTGCGTCCAACAACAATATTGACGAATATGCTGATTCGGTGAGCGAGTTCATTAGGAAGTGCATTGACGATGTCGTACCCACAGCAACGATTAAAACATTCCCAAACCAGAAACCGTGGATTGACGGCAGCATTCGCGTGAAACTGAAAGCGCGAACCACTGCTTTTAACCAGGGCAAGGTGACCGGAAGCATGACCGAATACAAACAGTGTAGCTATTCTCTCCGCAAGGCAATCAAACAGGCTAAGTCCCAGTACAGAGACAAAATCGAGTCGCAATTCAACAGCTCAGAAACAAGAGGCATGTGGCAGGGTCTACAGTCAATCACGGATTACAAAAAGAAAACCAGCCCCGTCGCGGACCAGGATGTCTTGCTCCCAGACAGGCTAAACAACTTTTTTGCCCGCTTTGAGGACAATACAGTGCCACTGACACGGCCCCCTACCAAAACCTGCGGGCTCTCCTTCACTGCAGCCGAGGTGAGTAAAACATTTAAACGTGTTAACCCTCGCAAGGCTGCAGGCCCAGACGGCATTCCCAGCCGCGTCCTCAGAGCATGCGCAGACCAGCTGGCTGGTGTGTTTACGGACATATTCAATCAATCCTTATCCCAGTCTGCTGTTCCCACATGCTTCAAGAGGGCCACCATTGTTCCTGTTCCCAAGAAAGCTAAGGTAACTGAGCTAAACGACTACCGCCCCGTAGCACTCACTTCCGTCATCATGAAGTGCTTTGAGAGACTAGTCAAGGACCATATCACCTCCACCCTACCGGACACCCTAGACCCACTCCAATTTGCTTACCGACCCAATAGGTCCACAGACGACGCAATCGCAACCACACTGCACACTGCCCTAACCCATCTGGACAAGAGGAATACCCATGTGAGAATGCTGTTCATCGATTACAGCTCAGCATTTAACACCATAGTACCCTCCAAACTCGTCATCAAGCTCGAGACCCTGGGTCTCGACCCCGCCCTGTGCAACTGGGTCCTGGACTTCCTGACGGGCCGCCCCCAGGTGGTGAGGGTAGGTAACAACATCTCCACCCCGCTGATCCTCAACACTGGGGCCCCACAAGGGTGCGTTCTGAGCCCTCTCCTGTACTCCCTGTTCACCCACGACTGCGTGGCCATGCACGCCTCCAACTCAATCATCAAGTTTGCGGATGACACTACAGTGGTAGGCTTGATTACCAACAACGACGAGACGGCCTACAGGGAGGAGGTGAGGGCCCTCGGAGTGTGGTGTCAGGAAAATAACCTCACACTCAACGTCAACAAAACAAAGGAGATGATTGTGGACTTCAGGAAACAGCAGAGGGAACACCCCCCTATCCACATCGACGGGTCAGTAGTGGAGAAGGTGGAAAGTTTTAAGTTCCTCGGTGTACACATCACGGACAAACTGAATTGGTCCACCCACACAGACAGCGTTGTGAAGAAGGCACAGCAGCGCCTCTTCAACCTCAGGAGGCTGAAGAAATTCGGCTTGTCACCAAAAGCACTCACAAACTTCTACAGATGCACAATCGAGAGCATCCTGTCGGGCTGTATCACCGCCTGGTACGGCAACTGCTCCGCCCACAACCGTAAGGCTCTCCAGAGGGTAGTGAGGTCTGCAGAACGCATCACCGGGGGCAAACTACCTGCCCTCCAGGACACCTACACCACCCGATGTCACAGGAAGGCCATAAAGATCATCAAGGACAACAACCACCCAAGCCACTGCCTGTTCACCCCGCTATCATCCAGAAGGCGAGGTCAGTACAGGTGCATCAAAGCAGGGACCGAGAGACTGAAAAACAGCTTCTATCTCAAGGCCATCAGACTGTTAAACAGCCACCACTAACATTTAGCGGCCGCTGCCAACATACTGACTCAACTCCAGCCACTTTAAAAATGGGAATTGATGGAAATTATGTAAAAATGTACCACTAGCCACTTTAAACAATGCCACTTAATATAATGTTTACATACCCTACATTACCCATCTCATATGTATATACTGTACTCTATATCATCTACTGCATCTTGCCATCTTTATGTAATACATGTACCACTAGCCACTTTAAACTATGCCACTTTATGTTTACATACCCTACAGTACTCATCTCATATGTATATACCGTACTCTATACCATCTACTGCATCTTGCCATGCCGTTCTGTACCACCACTCATTCATATATCTTTATGTACATATTCTTTATCCCTTTACACTTGTGTGTGTGTATAAGGTAGTAGTTGTGGAATTGTTAGGTTAGATTACTTGTTGGTTATTACTGCATTGTCGGAACTAGAAGCACAAGCATTTCGCTACACTCGCATTAACATCTGCTAACCATGTGTATGTGACTAATAAATTTGATTTGATTTGATTTGATTTGATTACACACACACACACACACACACACACACACACACACACACACACACACACACACACACACACACACACACACACACACACACACACACACACACACACACACACACACACACACACACACACACACTGTCCTCCTCCACCCCCTCCTCCTATTCTAGGGAACCAGGAAACTAACAATTAAGCCTCAATATGCTCCTGTACACGACAATCAAAATTAGCTTAATTACATGACATTGATAACCAAGCACTCACCCCTAAATTGGCTCCCATAAGAATGGATTGGTGCCGATGCGTGGCTGGCTGGGTGAGTATGCTAAGTGATCTGAGTGGAGCTCTATTTTCACATTGTAAATATTCAGACTGTCAGCTGAGCTTCTCCCCTGTTTTCCAGTCCGGCCTTGAGCTCCTCAGAGCCACGAGGGGAAGATTCAGGGGGGGAACCGAAATTTGACAGTGAGGGGTACTTTTTACCGCCAGACACCCTTCAGCCACGGACCTTCGCAGGAAATGATTAATTCAGGAAGTGCGGTACCGCAGAGGCACGACGCGGTGCGGCACAGGGGCATCGGGCCTCCCCCGGCCGGTATTTAGGAGCTTCATTTACCCTTATCCTCTTATTGATTAATTCATGGCCCTGATACAATTTTCACAGGTCTGCCAATTGTCCTTCACAACTCCTGACTCCCCTGTCTCCCCCCTGACTCCCCCGTGGTTGTAGTGCCGGTGGAGATGTGTGCCCTCCTCGTAATGGGGGAGAGGAAAACGCTAGTGATGGAAAGTTTAGCTCCCCTGTTAGTGGCCTTAGAGAACAGGGCGAAGAGTTCTCTCTAAGGATCATTCTATTCTTCTCTATTATCAGGCTAGTTCTTTTTTTGGTGGGGGGTGGGGGGGGGGGGTTTAACGAAGGAGTGGTTTGTTAAATATTGACGATATGTTACGTTCTCTATAATTGGGGACTAGTCGAAGAGCATCCTTAATTAACGTATTACAGGACAATTGGCAGTCAATTAACGTCCTACCCCAGTCTCCTTTTTAGCTCAGTTGTCACCTGATTTACTTCACAAAAGGCTCATCTCAATAGGTGGTCCAGGTATCCTCACTATTGCTCCTCTATTGTTCCTGCAAGCAAGAGGGAGCCCGATGACATCAGAAGGCACCACCAGACCAACTCCTTGAATGACTTACTCCATGAAATTTACACTTGTGTCTAAAAAACACTATTTTGTTCAAAACGTACAGTATTTTTACTCTTAAGTGTGTGTACATTACTGTATTTAAATGTCGGATATGGTAAATTATATCTTTACAGTACAACTCTTACAAATTCAGAATTTACAAAGTATTTAATAACAGCAATCTTGGCCTATAAGCTTCTATGTCCACTATAGAAACTTGTCATACTGACGCTAGCCTTGGCTTCAGGGACTCCCTCACGTTGTTCCCGAGAGCCTGGGAAAGTTCATATTGGAAAAGTAGGTATGAGTGGAGTGCTGATTGCCAGTGGCTGCTGGCTGCTGGCTGATTGGCTGTAATTTTTTTTAGAAACAACCACTAATTTCCTCCTTCTTCAGAAGCACAAATGATCCAGAATATGCTATTTGACATTGCTAGAATACTAGATTTTTAAAAATTGATATTTCTGATTTTGTATAATTTACACTGAACACAAATATAAACGCAACATGTCAAGTATTGGTCCCATGTTTCATGAGCTGAAAAAAAAGATGCCCGAAAATGTCTATACGCACAACAAGCTTATTTCTCTCAAATTTTGTGCACAAATTTGTTTACATCCCTTTTTAGTGAGCATTTCTACTTTGCCAAATAATTAATCCACCTGACAGGTGTGGCATATCAAGAAGCTGATTAAACAGCATGATCATTACACAGGTGCACCTTGTGCTGGGGACAATAAAAGGGCACTCTAAAATGTGCAGTTTTGTCACACAACACAATGCCACAGATCGTCTCCAGTTTTGAGGGAGCGTGCAATTGGCGTGCTGACTGCAGGAATGTCCACGAGAGCTGTTGCCAGATAATTTAATGTTAATTTGTCTACCATAAGTCGCATCCAACATCGTTTCAGAGAATTTGGCAGTACATCCGACCACGTGTATGGCGTTGTGTGGGTGAGTGGTTTGCTGATGTCAACGTTGTGAACAGGCATTAGCTAGGACAACAAACACAATTGCATTTTATCAATGGCAATTTGAATGCACAGCGATACCGTGACGAGATCATCACGCAATGCACGGCCCCATGTCGAAAGGATCTGTTAACAATTTCCGGAAGCTAAAAATGTCCCAGTTTTTTCATGGCCTGCATATTCACCAGACATTTCACCTATTGAGCACGCTTGTGATGCTCTGGATCGACGTGTACAACAGAGTGTTCCAGTTCCTGCCAATATCCAGCAACTTCACACTGCCATTGAAGAGGAGTGGAACATCTATCCACAGGCCACAACCAACAGCCTGATCAACTCTATACAAAGGAGATGTGTCAATCAATCAATCAAATGTATTTATAAAGCCCTTCTTACATCAGCTGATGTCACAAAGTGCTGTACAGAAACCCAGCCTAAAACCCCAAACAGCAAGCAATGCAGGTGTAGAAGCACGGTGGCTAGGAAAAGCTCCCTAGAAAGGCCAAAACCTAGGAAGAAACCTAGAGAGGAACCAGGCTATGAGGGGTGGCCAGTCCTCTTCTGGCTGTGCCGGGTGGAGATTATAACAGAACATGGCCAAGATGTTCAAATGTTCAAAGATGACGAGCAAGAAAGAGAGAAAGAGAGAACGAAAGAGAGAAAAAGAGAGAGAGGGAATTAGAGAGCGCATACTTAAATTCACACAGGACACCGGATAATACCGGAGAAATACTCCAGATATAACAGACTGACCCTAGCCCCCTGACACATAAACTACTGCAGCATAAATACTGGAGGCTGAGACAGGAGGGGTCAGGAGACACTGTGGCCCCGTCCGACGATACCCCCAGACAGGGTCAAACAGGCAGGATATAACCCCACCCACTTAGCCAAAGCACAGCCCCCACACCACTAGAGGGATACCTTCAACCACCAACTTGCCATCCTGAGACAAGGCCGAGTATACTACAGACTACACTCAATCATAGGACCTACTGAAGAGATGAGTCTTCAATAAAGACTTAAAGGTTGAGACTGAGTCTGCGTCTCTCACATGGATAGGCAGACCATTCCATAGAAATGGAGCTCTATAGGAGAAAGCCCTGCCTCCAACTGTTTGCTTAGAAATTCTAGGGACAGCAAGGAGGCCTGCGTCTTGTGACCATAGCTTACGTGTAGGTATGTACGGGAGGACTAAATCAGAAAGATAGGTAGGAGCAAGCCCATGTAATGCTTTGTAGGTTAGCAGTAAAAACTTGAAATCAGCCCTTGCCTTAACAGGAAGCCAGTGTAGAGAGGCTAGCACTGGAGTAATATGATACCATTTTTTGGTTCTAGTCAAGATTCTTGCAGCCGTGTTTAGCACTAACTGAAGTTTATTTAGTGCTTTATCCCGGTAGCCGGAAAGTAGATACTTGCAGTAGTCTAACCTAGAAGTGACAAAAGCATGGACACACTTATCTGCATAATTTTTGGACAGAAAGTTTCTGATTTTTGCAATGTTACGTAGATGGAAAAAAGCTGTCCTTGAAATAGTCTTGATGCGTTCATCAAAAGAGAGATCAGTCTGCAGAGTAACGCCGAGGTCGTTCACAGTTTTATTTGAGACGACTGTACAACCATCAAGATGAATTGTCAGATTCAACAGAAGATCTCTTTGTTTCTTGGGACTTAGAACAAGCATCTCTGTTTTGTCCGAGTTTAAAAGTAGAAAGTTTTCAGCCATCCACTTCCTTATGTCTGAAACACAGGCTTCCAGGGAGGGCAATTTTGGGGATTCACCATGTTTCATTGAAATGTACAGCTGTGTGTCATCCGCATAGCAGTGAAAATGAACATTATGTTTCCGAATGACATCACCAAGAGGTAAAATATATAGTGAAAACAATAGTGGTCCTAAAATGGAGCCTTGAGGAACACCGAAATTTACAGTTGATTTGTCCAAGGACAAATATCTTTCCGACAGATAAGATCTAAACCAGGCCAGAATTTGTCAGTGTAAACCAATTTGGGTTTCCAATCTCTCCAAAAGAATGTGGTGATCGATGGTATCAAAAGCAGCACTAAGGTCTAGGAGCACGAGGACAGATGCAGAGCCTAGGTCTGATACCATTAAAAGGTAATTTACCACCTTCACAAGTGCAGTCTCAGTGCTATGATGGGGTCTAAAACCAGACTGAAGCGTTTCGTATACATTGTTTGTCTTCAGGAAGGCAGTGAGTTGCTACGCAACAGCTTTTTCATTTTTTTGAGAGGAATGGGTGATTCGATATAGGCCAATAGTTTTTTATATTTTCTGGGTCAAGGTTTGGCTTTTTCAAGAGAGGCTTTATTACTGCCACTTTTAGTGAGTTTGGTACACATCCGGTGGATAGAGAGCCGTTTATTATGTTCAACATAGGAGGGCCAAGCACAGGAAGCAGCTCTTTCAGTAGTTAAGTTGGAATAGGGTCCAGTATGCAGCTTGAAGGTTTAAAGGCCATGATTATTTTCATCAATGTGTCAAGAGATATAGTACTAAAAAACTTGAGTGTCTCTGTCACGACTTCCGCCGAAGTTGGTCCCTCTCCTTGTTCGGGCGGCGTTCGGCGGTCGACGTCACCGGTTTTCTAGCCGCCACCAATCCACTTTTCATTTTCCATTTGTTTTGTCTTCATTGTACACACCTGGTTTCCATTCCCATAATTATGTTCCTTATTTAACCCTCTGGTTCCCCCCATTGTTTTGTGCGTGTTTGTTCTCTGTCGCTACATTTTGTGAGCTGGATTGTTTTCCCTGCGTGGAAATTATTTTGTTGTCGTATTGAGTAAAGTCCGTTATTACTAATGATCATGATCTTTTCCTCAAAGAAGTTCATGAATTTATCACTGCTGAAGTGAAAGCCAATCCTCTCTTGGGGAATGCTGCTTTTTAGTTAGCTTTGCGACAGTATCAAAAATAAATTTTGGATTGTTCTTATTTTCCTCAATTAAGTTGGAAAAATAGGATGATCGAGCAGCAGTGAGGGCTCTTCGATACTGCACGGTACTGTCTTTCTAGCTAGCCGGAACTTACAGTTTGGTGTAGCGCCATTTCTGTTCCAATTTTCTGTAAGCTTGCTTCAAAGCTCGGGTATTTTCTGTATACCAGGGAGCTAGTTTCTTATGAATTTTTGTTTTTGTTTTTAGGGGTGCGACTGCATCTAGGGTATTGCGCAAGGTTAAATTGAGTTCCTCAGTTAGGTGGTTAACTGATTTTTGTACTTTGACGTCCTTGGGTAGGTGGAGGGAGTCTGGAAGGGCATCTAGGAGTCTTTGGGTTGTCCAAGAATTTATAGCACAACTTTTGATAATCCATGGATGGTGTCTGAGCAGATTATTTGTTGTGATTGCAAACGTAATACAATGGTGGTCCGATAGTCCAGGACTATGAGGAAAAACATTAAGATCCACAACATTTATTCTACGGGACAAAACTAGGTCCAGAGTCAGTGAGTAGGTCCAGAGACATGTTGGACAAAACCCACTGAGTCGATGATGGCTCCGAAAGCCTTTTGGAGTGGGTCTGTGGACCTTTCCATGTGAATATTGAAGTCACCAAAAATTTGAATATTATCTGCCATGACTACAAGGTCCGATAGGAATTCAGGGAACTCAGTGAGGAATGCTGTATATGGCCCAGGAGGCCTGTAAACAGTAGCTATAAAAAGTGATTGAGTAGGCTGCATAGATTTCATAACTAGAAGCTCAAAAGACGAAAACATCTGGGGGTTTTTGTAAATTGAAATCTGCTATTGTAAGCAACACCTCCGCCTTTGCGGGATGCATCGGGGGATATGGTCATTAGTGTAACCAGGAGGTGAGGCCTCATTTAACACAGTAAATTCATCAGGCTTAAGCCATGTTTCAGTCAGGCCAATCACATCAAGTTTATGATCAGTGACTAGTTCATTGACTATAACTGCCTTGGAAGTGAGGGATCTAACATTAAGTAGCCCTATTTTGAGATGTGAGGTATCACAATATCTTTCAATAAGGACAGGAATGGAGGAGGTCTTTATTTCAGTGAGATTGCTAAGGCGAACACCGCCATGTTTAGTTTTGCCCAACCTAGGTCGAGGCACAGACACGGTCTCAATGGGGATAGCTGAGCTGACTATACTGACTGTGCAAGTGGCAGACTCCACTAAGCTGGCAGGCTGGCTGGCAGGCTGGCTAACAGGCTGGCTAACAGTCTGGCTAACAGGCTGGCTAACAGGCTGGCTAACAGGCTGGCTAACAGCCTGACAGTGCCGCGCTGCATGAGGCAAATGGTGGTCACACCAGATACTGTCTGGTTTTCTGATCCACGCCTCTACTTTATTTTTAAGGTATCTGTAAAATCTTTGAAATTGTAGCATGTTGCGTTTATATTTTCCGTCTTACATATATATATATATATATATATATATATACACATTACATGACCAAAGGTATGTGGACACCTGCTCGTCGAACATCTCATTCCAAAATCATGGGCATTAATATGGAGTTGGTCCACCCTTTGCTGCTATAACAACCTCTACTCTTCTGGGAAGGCTTTCAACTAAGTGTTGGAACATTGCTGCGGGGACTTGCTTCCATTCAACCTCAACAGCATTAGTGAGGTCGAACACTGATGTTGGGCGATTAGGCCTGGCTCGCAGTCTGCGTTCCAATTCATCCCAAAGGTTTTCGTTGGGATTGAGGTCAGTGCTCTGTGCAGCCCAGTCAAGTTCTTCCACACTGATCTCGACAAACCATTTCTGTATGGACCTCGCTTTGTGCAGGGGGGCATTGTCATGCTGAAACAGGAAAGGGCCTTCCCCAAACGGTTGCCACAAAGCTGGAAGCACAGAATCGTCTAGAATGTCATTGTATGCTGTAGTGTTAAGATTTCTATTCACTGGAACTAAGGGGCCCGAACCATGAAAAACAACCCCAGACCATTATTCCTCCTACACCAAACTTTACAGTTTGGCACTATGCATTCAGGAAAGTAGCGTTTTCCTGGCATCCACCAAACCCAGATTTGTCCATCGGACTGCCAGGTGCTCCAGAGTCCAATGCCGGCAAGCGTTACACCACTCCAGCTGACGCTTGGCAATGCGCAGGGGGATCGTGGGCTTGTGTGCTGTGGCTCAGCCATGGAAACCAATTTCATGAAGCGCTCGACAAACATTTCTTGTTCTGATGTTGCTTTTAGAAGCAGTTTGGAACTTGGTAGTGAGAGTTGCAACCGAGGATAGACGATTTTTACGGGCTACGCACCTCAGCGGTCCCATTCTGTGAGCTTGTGTGGCCTACCACGTCTGTCCCTAACACTAATACTAAAAGTGAATCTAAATAATACAAAAATGAAATTTACTAGTAAAAACTAGTAAAGTGAATCTGAAAACTAATTGAAATAAAAACGAATATAAAAACACAAAACTATAATAACCTTGCTGTGGAGTTCATATGAATGTCTCATGCTTACAGGTATAATACGTGTCGCTTAAATTACAATAGGCTGACATAAAATGACTTTAATTTGAAATATGTTACTGTGGTGCCCCCGGTGATGTGCCAGGGAAAGCCACTGTTTGGAACGTCAGCCACGCCCACAACCAGCATTGTAGGCTGCAGCAAGCTAGGCTGCAGGGCTACACTCACACCTGAGGCCACTTGGCCTCATTAGACTGCAACACACTTGGGGAAATTGAAGGGTCTGCTTTAATCCAGCATGGGGGTGTTCCAGGCTGGACGTTGAGGTCTGTGGACATTTTGTTCTCCACAGGAAGGAGTGAGGGACTGCGAGTGAAGCCGGTTAGCTGGGTAGCAGCAGGGCTAGTTTTCTTTCAAGTTAGGTTCAGTTAAGTAGAGTGGGAGAGTGTTGTGTTTTCAGTTAATCTTATAAATATGCCAGCCTAGCCTGGCTTAACGTGTGCCCCTTTGTGTTGGACTTATGTCATTGTTCCTCCTCATTGCCTTCCTACCAGCCACCTACCTGCCACACCTAGCGAGTCATTACAGTTACCTTAGTAACGAGGCTGTGAAAATGAGTGAACATTGTAACTCATTCTTTCTTTTTTTCCTTTGAGGAACAGCTTAATTGCCTAACAGGCTTGTTCTGTTGTTTTCTTCTCCATAAAATATTCCCCCTTTCATGTTTCACCTTTTTCAATGCAGCAGCACGTAAAACTAAAAGAACCCCTCTGACTATGAAAAATTGCTTTCATTTCTCTGCAATAATAGAGCCGAAACATAACATTACCCCTGGGCCGGGCCACTCTACAACTTCCCATGGCAGGGCCGTGGATATATCACAACCACGGGTCAAATCAGCTGGACTGGAAATGTGGAGACGTGGCGCATCAAATCAAATCAAATCAAACTTTATCTGTCACACACGCCGAATGCAACACGTGAAATGCTTACTTAAAAGCCCTTAACCAACAGTGCAGTTTGAGAAGAGTTAAGAAAATATTTACCAAATAAACTAAAGTAAAAAAAAAAATTAAAGTAACACAATAACATAACAATAATGAGGCTATATACAGGGGGTACCGGTACCGAGTCAGTGTGCGAGGGTGCAGGTTAGAGGACATATGTAGGTAGGGGTGAAGTGACTTTGCATAGATAATAAACAGCCAGTAGCAGCAGTGTACAAAACAAATGGAGGGAGGGTTCAATGTAATAGTCCGGTGGCCATTTTATTAATTGTTCAACAGTCTTATGACTTGGGTGTAGAAGCTGTTAAGGAGCCTTTTGGTCCTAGACTTGACGCTCCGGTACCGCTTGCCGTGCGGTAGCAGAGAAAACAGTCTATGACTTGGGTGACTGGTGTCTCAAACAATTTTATGGGCTTTCATCTGACACCGCCTAGTATGTAGGTCCTGGATTGCAGGAAGCTTGGCCCCAGTGATGTACTGGGCCGTACGCACTACCCTCTGTAGCGCCTTGTAGTGCTTTACGGTCAGATGCCGAGCAGTTGCCATACCAGGCGGTGATGCAACCGGTCAGGCTGCGCTCGATGGTGCACGTGTAGAACTTTTTGAGGATCTGGGGACCCATGCCAAATCTTTTCAGTCTCCTGAGGGGGAAAAGGTCTGTTGTGGTGCAGTGCATCTGGACCCCCTTTCACTCCCCAAAAAGCTGATGGCAGTCACTGTACAAGCTTACAATCAACGAACCGCTGACCTCGAATGGAGGATCATAAATGGGGCGATAGCCACCAATACACATCTGGTGCACCTAGATCCAAGCCTTGTTAGTTTTGTTTTAAACCTGAGTTAGCTCATCTCTTTATACAGTGTCCAAGACTGGTATGGATGTTTATCCTGCTAACTAGCTAGTTTTCGGGCTTGGGGGAGGTTTTCTCTTCCAGGTTGTTCATTTTAGGACCGAAGTACAGTTTCAGGCTAAACTTTATGTCAGGAGTAGCCAAGCAAGCCATCTGGAAGACCAGGAAGAACTGTACACAGGGACAGGGGTCTGTGGATGTGGCGGAAAGGCTCAAGGGGTTAGTGGCAGCAAGACTGAAGGTGGAGTTCGCCTAGATTGGTGGGGAACCTTGGGCTTTTCATCTATACATGAGGGTGATCTGGGGGATTTATAAACCCTCTCAAATTTCAGTTTGTACTTACAGGCTGGTACACATGAATTATGGTGATGCATGGTTTCTGATGGTTGAATATTCATGAAAAACAATAAAGTGGATTTTGAAATTCAGAATTCTCTCTCGGTTTCCACTTTCCTCTATTTTCAACTGGAAAAATTCTGTTCAGTCCACTGCTCCCCTATCAGAGGCATCATCACCCCCACCTCCTCTCTTTCCTGTCCCTCACCCTGCTCCCACCCCTATACCTTAGCACGGCCATCACTCACCCCCACTCCGCCTTCTATTTCTCGCTCTCTCTCTGCACCTCACGGGTGCATGGCGTGCCTCTCTCTCTCTCTCCATCTCTCCCGCTATCTTTCTAAACCCTTTCTCTCTATCCTTCTCCTTCTTCTGCTCTCTATTTCTCCCTCCCAAGTTCAGGGTTGTGAGGCGTGGCCCCTCACTCAGGTTCTCTCTCTCCTTCCCTCTTTCTTCCCTTTCCTTTCCCTTCCTCTTTACCTCTCCCCTTTACTTTCTCTCCCTCCCTCTCTCTCACCTCTCTCTCCCCCTCTCTCAGGGTTGCAAGGTGTGGCCCCTCACACAGGCTCTAACCCATAGTAAACTAATGAGCCTGTCACACCACAAACAATCTGCATTCATCATGTCTTATCAGCAAAACGGGGCCTCAGTTCTGCTCCGCCGTACGCAGCAGCTAAGATAAAATGCAAGGAAAAGGGGTGTGTCTGGACCTGTGGCGTGCGCTCGAGAGTCAAGGTCTACAGGCCCAGTGAAGTGCATAGCAGTGCACAGTACACTGGCTCAAGCTACAGGGGAGAGGGGGTGGGGAGGGGTCAACAATGTGGCTGGATATCGGTCTGCAAAATCGCAGGGTTTATGTCAGGGGTAGGGTAGTGGATGGATGTGGCTTGTGAGCGGAATGAAATATCCAGTAGTGAAGTAATAATCATGTTAGACAGTAAGGAAAGGTGAAACAAAGAGTCATGTGTCATATGGACTGTAAGACAGAATAGCAGGGGAGGGTCAAATCAAAATGATTCATCCAGTGACGCAAATGGAAATAAAATGACCCTGTAGGAAATATCTGGTGAGTCAGGGGGAGAGAGAGTGTGTCAGAGAGAGGGACAGAGAATGATCGAGAGAAAGAAAGAGAGAGCAGAGGGGGGAGTGCGGCAGAGCAAATGAGAGTGAGAGAGAATGAGAAAAAGAGAGAGGGGGAGAGAGTGACTGAGCAAATGAGAGGGAGAGAGCAAGAGAGAGTGTGCAAGTGAGAAAGGGGAAAGAGAGCGAAAATGAGAGAGAGTGAATAAGAAAGAGACAGGACAAAAGAGATCTTGATTAGAAAGGAGGTGATTGGAGTCGGAGGTCTGTAATTGAAGCTGTTCAGTGAGAGTGGCAGCACCACAAAGACAATGACTCTTGGTCATCTATTCACACACACACACACACACACACACACACACACACACACACACACACACACACACACACACACACACACACACACACACACACACACACACACACACACACACACACACACACACACACACACACACACACACACACACACACACACACACACACACACACACACACACACACACACACACACACACACACACAGAGAGATCGGGGTCAGAATGGCAAGCAGAGAGAGGGTTACACAATGGTGCCTCATTATAAACCAATCCTGGTCTTCCTCTTATGGGTCACCATCACTGAAAGCAGAGGAGAACATCCCCTAACAACATTCAACAAATACATTTTTCATTTCACTTCTCCTGGCTAAATTATACATCATATCCTTGAAGAACCAAACTGAAGTTACTGTGAGTGTGTGTGTGTGCGTGTGTATGTCTGTATGTGTGCATGCATGCATCTGTGCGTGCGCGTCTGAGCACTGGCTCTGGTGTGATTATTGCTGTCTGAGTTACGTGGTTGACTAGTTATGCCTGGAGGGAGGCCATGCTAAAACACACGTCTCCTGAAGCACTCGCTCCACTCACCATACCAGGTGAAAGTTAATGAGTACCTTGAACAATGTCCTTCTAAACAAATTAAGTCAACCCACTTTTTAATTCAATTTGGCTTTTCGATTAAGTCGTTAGTGAGCGACTGAGCGCCTTCTCTCAGACCGCATTTGCATGCCTGTAAAGAACCAACCAGTACCTTTTTGTGTGTGTTGGACCCTGAAATGGATTCTCTTTATAAATCAACATGACTTGTCCTCTGCCCCACTGAGACACAAATGGCCTTTACTAATGGATATGATGCACAGCATATGTAATTAAATGTCATAACTATATTTCTCATAACAAATGAAGTGGCTGGATGTCGTAGCCTAGGCCTACTGAAAAGGGCAAACTCAGTCACAGTCTTTATAAGCTGTACAAGCTAACAACAGCAAGTATGGGTGTGACTGTCAAGTAGCACCACTTACTGTAAACACAGACTTGTGTTATCACACTTACCTTCCATCTCGATTCCACAGGGAAACCTGAGTGCTTTGGATTTGTACTTGATGTCTTCCTATGCTCATGTACCTTCTAAAATCACAGTATTCCAAAGTCACTTTGATACCACTGAAATTCTACTTTTGCATGAGAAATGACTGCTAGTCAGTGGTATAAAATGTACTAAAAATGAATTAAGTAATCGTGACACCACTCCACTAATGCAAATTTAATTGTGTGACCCATTAAGATGCTGGGATGTTTCAATTACTCTACATACATGCATTATAGTTCCACTCGCTAGCTAGAGACTCAAAGGGACCCAGGGCTAGGCTAGGTTTAATATGATTCCACATAATTACAGGAAAATTCATTTTAATTGTTATATTCCCGCTAAAAATAAATTGGCACACACACTGAGTATACCAAACATTAGGAACACCTTCCTAATATTGAGTTTGAAAAATCACAGCAGCGTTGCAGTTCTTAACACAAACCAGTGCACCTGGCACCTACCACCATACCCCATTCAAGGTACTTAAATATCTTGTCTTGCCCATTCACCCTCTGAATGGCACACACACACAATCCATGTCTCAATTGTTTCTTTAAAATGCTTCTTTAACCTGTCTCCTCCCCGCCATCTACACAGGTTGAAGTGGATTTAACAGGTGACAGGGATCATAGCTTTCACCTGGATTCACCTGGTCAGTCTGTGTCATGGAAGCAGTTGTTCCTAACGTTTTGTACAATCCGTGTAGTTCTGCCTGCCTCCCTGCTGTGAAGTGACTTTCATCTCAATGACGGAGGCATTTCCAAATGGTCTATATGTGGCGAATGTTACAAGATGGGTTATAGGAAGATTCCATTGTTTGTCTAAATAGAACCATGGAGAGACAAGATAGTAAACGTTCTATTGATTAACCCATTGAAGTCAGGTGCCCCGTGGTTGAATCCACACACAGTATATCCAGGGTCACACTCACAGTCACATGGTATGTCTCTACAGTCTGAAGTTTCATGAAATATGGACTGCATGTATTTAGCAGCTAACCTTACCTCAGATAACACACGGAGACCAAGTCTGATTGGTCCTGCAGGTTCAAACCCTCCAGCTACTAGTCTTGCCAGACCCTCTACGCTCCATCTGTTCTATAAATACAGTACGGTTGCCATATAGAAATCGACAATCTCTGTTTGAGATTTGACATTTCAACGGGCTTCCATGTTAGCACCTGGAAAGTTTCAGTGCCAACATGGAGGAGTGATGAATTCCAGGCTGCCTCATTCCATTTCAAGGTGACTTCTAGAGAGACAGACTGGCACCTCGATGTACAGTATGTCTCCCTGGACGGAATTAATCTGATAATAAGCTGAAATATCTGTCTCTCTCTGTGTCAGCGCTGACGGCTGCTGTCGTCGTAGTGGATCTCGGGCAGGTTCTTCTGGTGCGAAGATGAGCTCTCAGCTTTCCCTCCTTTTCTAAATCAGGAGACAGCCTCTTCATAATTAGATTTGCTTTCTGTTGGGCTCCGGCGCTCCCTTCAATCTAATCTATTTATGCATTCCTTTTTTTCAGGCCTCATTGAGATTCTATCGCCTGGTATTTGTACGTCGCCTGTCAAAACGGCCTTCTTTTTCCTCACAATTTCAGGCTCATTTCACCGGCGGAGATGGGCGATGATTGCCCCGCCGGTCTCATGGCAAACGCAATGTGCCGGAACTTCAGAGGCTTTGCTCCTCGTTTTAGAGGGGATTCAGGGGGCATGTGTGTGCTGTGTGTGTGTGTGTGTGTGTCTGTGTGTACATTTGTGTTTCTCATAATCTTAGAGTATTTGTATGTGTGTGTATTTGTATGACAGCATCCTGGGAAGTGCATGTAATTCAGGATAATGGAGTCCTACCTTATGCGTTGTCAGTCTACGGCATTGTCACTGTCTGTGATCTGCGAGGTAGTGTCACTGTGTGTCAGTCGTATCAGTGTGAGTGGCGTGGTCCCCACAAGGAAGTGGCATCATTTCAGTACATCCTCACAATATTCACAATGATAGCTACAATGAATGTATTCTCGTCACACAAGGATCCCAAAGCGCACTGTGTTGTGTTGCTGCGCACACATTTTATTATCCAGTATCCGGTGGCAGTGTATAACGCCAAGTTGGCGTCATTGTGAGGTCCAACAATCAACATAAATCCAACAAGCTCTCACAGTCTGCCTTCAGAATTAGACGTTCGTCCATGTTTCTCAAACGTCGAAGTTGTTCCAAATGTCACATTTTGAAGTGTTTAAGGTTAAGTTTAAGTACAGGCATTAACTCACAAATCTTAAGCTTGGGCATGAACCCCGAATGGTTAAGGTAAGGGTTATGGTTAGGGATAGGCTTAAAAAAAGTACAAATAAATTGGTGGATTCGAACATGCATCCTTTGGCACATGCTTACATCCATCCACCATCCCTGTCCACAATGCTATAACAAAACCTACCTGAAGGTAGCAGGGACAATGGTGTGTAAGGCATGGCAAATATGATCTTTACGTCATCTGTAAAGATCGTCCCTTGCTTCTCTCCTCTTATGTTTGCGAGGTAGGTTTAGAGGAGTAGGGATGGTTATGTGACAGAGTGGACTAAAACACTGTTTGTCGTCCTCAACATGCTATGACAGCGCCAATGTCCTTTATTGTTTTTGAAGACTCCTTTGGAGACACTCATTGCAAATGCCAAACTGTAAAAACTATTGCTATGATCATTATTCTGTTTTACGTAACTCCAGTACTGTAGGTCTTGTTGCTACTGTAAGTACATTGCTGACAAAAAAAAAGTCTCTTTCATAGCATACTATTCTTCTGGACGTTTTTGCTAGACGGTTTGGTTCCTGAAAGGCCCAACAACAAGCTCCATCCAGCTGGTGACAGAGTGTTTAGCTGAGAGCTACCGTGCCTCAGAGCTGCCATGTCTGGTAGAGGCTTCTGTCACGACATTCTAAAACAGCCAGTCAGGCAGCGGACTGCACAGTCTGAACAGTCTCAGTCACTGAAAGGTCCCTTCTAGCGCCAGAGGGATAAACAGAGTCGCTGCTAGTCTGTTTTCATTTACAATGTGGCTGTGGCTAAACTATTTCAGTGCTTGTCAGTTGATTTAAAGTAAGGCTAAAACGGCTTGATGTGTTTCAGAATCTGTACAAGACTCCAATTAAAGGATTTGATGGAGATTTCTACACTGATGTCCTAATTTATTTCTCATATAGCCTGCCGCATTCCTCACCGACCAAACACTTCCAGAGTATAGTAGTTGAGCGCATAAGGTTTACTGTGAGTGGGTTGTTTTGTGTTGTGTGTTTGAACATCTGGTTTGCTAAAATGTGTGACTCTAGCTGTGTGTGTGTGTGTGTGTGTGTGTGTGTGTGTGTGTGTGTGTGTGTGTGTGTGTGTGTGTGTGTGTGTGTGTGTGTGTGTGTGTGTGTGTGTGTGTGTGTGTGTGTGTGTGTGTGTGTGTGTGTGTGTGTGGATACTTATTTTGACTCTCAGCTCTCACGCTCATGGTAGCACCTTGAGCTTATCCCCATCCACAATACTTTTGAAAATAAGATTAGAGCAATTTAATTATGCAGAAAGCCTGGGTAATAAAGCCATTAAATTAGTCATCGACGCAGGGCAGGATTGGCAAGGATTCACGCTAATTAACCTGTGTCTCTTAGACTCTCCAAGAGCTCAGTCCGCTTGTCGTTATGGACCAAGCTTGTTGCTGCTATGACCCCTGTGTCCTAACCTTGTCCCCAGCACTTAAATTGTCATCTAGTTAGAAAATGGGCGAACCTCATTAGACAGAACATGCAAAGTGTGGACAGAGAGGAGTGTGTGGAGTGTGGGGGCGAATGTGTGTGTGTGCGTGTGTCTCTGGAAGGTTGGGGGCTGTGTGTGTGTGTGCGTGTGTGTGTGTGTGTGTGTGTGTGTGTGTGTGTGTGTGTGTGTGTGTGTGTGTGTGTGTGTGTGTGTGTGTGTGTGTGTGTGTGTGTGTGTGTGTGTGTGTGTGTGTGTGTGTGTGTCTGTGCGTGTGTGTGTGTGTGTGTGTGTAAGGTTGGTGTGAGTGTGTGCACGCGTGTGCGGGACTCTGTTGTTGTTCATTGTGTGTGTGGGTGAGAGCAGACGTGCGCCACCCGCGTGTTCTTTTGGCCATGCAGTTTATATAAATCTCTTCTCCACCGGATACACGATGGTTGGCTAATATGCAAAAGGTTTGAGCGTGAAGACTTCACACGGGTCCTCCTCGTGGGTGCTTTCAAGTCCACTAATCATCCTTCCCTTCCATCTGCACTAAGCGGAAACAGTATCACAGCACAGTGTGTGTAAACAACAACCGTGTGGCCCTGTTTGAGGTTGAGAAGTCATCTACGCTTTTTAAGGGCAGCCATGCACCACGAGTCACTTCAGCTTTAATTGCACATCAAACTCATGAACACCCTGAACTGGAAACCACCTTTCAAGCAGAATTCTTCCCTTTGTAGTCTGTGATTGAAAGATGGCATCTCTTTTGATTTGGGGACTGTGCATCACCATCAAACGACGAGGACCCACACTTATTTATATTATCATCACTTTAACGCTGGAGTGGAAGCAGTGGAAAGTGTTGAAAATGAGAGGGTATGATAACAAACACGGTCTTTGAGTTCATCGGTTCACATTTTGAACTGTTTGGGAACCACAGACGCTTCACAGCGTATGTGTATGTGTGTGTATGTGTATGTGTATGTGTATGTGTATGTGTATGTGTATGTGTGTGTGTGTGTGTGTGTGTGTGTGTGTGTGTGTGTGTGTGTGTGAGCATCAAAAAGGACCTTGACATAGAGAAACATCAGGGGAGCAAACAGAATGTTAATATCTTTTCTTCTCCTCCAACAGAGTTAGAGGCAATACCTGTTGTAAAGCACTCCAATTTATGTACACTACATTAACAAATGAGTGGCTATTTCAGCCACACCCCTTGCTGACTATAAAACTATAAAGTCTATAAAATCGAGCACACAGCCATGCAATTTCCATAGACAAACATTGGCAGTAGAATGGCCCGCACTGAAGAGCTTAGTGTCATTCAACATGGCACCGTCATAGGATGCCACCTTTCCAACAAGTCAGTTCATCAAATTTCTGCCCTGCTAGAGCTGCCTCGGTCAACTGTAAGTGCTGTTATTGTGAAGTGGAAACATCTAGGAGCAACAACGGCTCAGCCGCGAAGTGGTAGGCCACACAAGCTCCCAGAACAGGGCCACCGAGTGCTGAAGCGGGTAGCGAATAAAAATGTCCTGTCCTCGGTTGCAACACTCTCTGCCGAGTTCCAAAATGCCTCTGGAAGCAATGTCAGCACAATAACTGCTGGGAGCTTCATGAAATGGGTTTCCATGGCTGAGCAGCCGCACACAAGCTTAAGATCACCATGCGCAATGCAAAGCATCGGCTGGAGTGGTGTAAAGTTCCCCCGCCATTGGACTCTGGAGCAGTTGAAACGCATTCTCTGGAGTGATGAATCACGCTTCACCATCTGGCAGTCCGACAAACAAATCTGCGTTTGGAGGATGCCAGGAGAACGCCACCTGCCCCAATGCATAGTGCAAACTGTAAAGTTTGGTGGAGGAGGAATAATGGTCTGGGGCTGTTTTTCATGGTTTGGGCTAAGCCCCTTAGTTCCAGTGAAGGGAAATCTCAACGCTACAGCATACAATAACATTCTAGACGATTCTGTGCTTTTTACTGTGCTACCAAAGAAAGTGTAACTAGAAAACTATTCAATCATGTTAAGTTTTGGGCGTCATTTGTCATCCTCACTAGCATCATTGGTTCACTATCAGTGACGTGTATTCATGGATCCCAAGGGAAGTTTCCCCAAAAATGTACAAAAATACAATAAAGCATCCGAGCTTGCGAAACACCACCCCTCTGTCTCTGTATGTGTAGGCGATCTATCTGTCTATCTGGTAACAAAGGGTATGACCTTGTTGCCCCCCGAAGCATTGACTGCAAGGGAAGCCGGCGAGCATTTGGCCTCCTTTGACAAAAAAACTATAAAATAATAGCCAATCAGCCTAGATCTAAACTGAGTGAGCTCAACTGTGAATGGTTCTGGCGCAAGAAAAAAAAAAGTGTCAATAGAAGATAGCCTCAAGAGAAATATGTATTTGACAGAAACAACTTGAATTGTTGCATCTTGTTGTGTTGTTGTCCTCCGGTGGCTAGCTAGCTAAAATGGGCCCTTTCCTAAATTAGCCATGGATGGAGATAGGGATTTGTACATGTGGTTTTACTTAATTCTCCGTACAGGCTAATGATTATATTGCCGATTCTGATCCAACCGTAAATTCATACATTGTGCCCCTTGACTGAGAGGATGGGAGTTCGTTATGTAGCTAGATGTACAAGGCTAATGTTAACTAGCTAACGTTGCCCATGAAAGGAAGTTGCAAGCATGATGTTGAAATGTTGAAGTTGAAATGGTGCTGGAATAGTGGAGGCAGCTCCTGTTTTCTTTGCTACTTGTGGTAACTATCCTTGGTTCTAAATCAATAGTTGTTTAGTGGTCCGAAAATGTTGAAAACGTTAACTTACTTGACCACGCTGGAGGTCATGTAACTGTTTGTTACATGCAATGTGCTTTGTGGACTTCACCGGACAGAGGTTGCTCTCCGGGCTTGTGATGAAACAAAGGTGTGGTTGAATTTATTCCGCCACTCTGTCTTCTTATTGACTCGACCTTTAGGCCTATATATCGTGGTGGCAAGGCGTATGACTAAACAGGTTATAGAGCAAACAACGTACAAGCTATAAATACGGCTTCTACTGGCTTCCCCAGTGAGTTTACCCACGCACCACTACTGCTCACGATCGGTTTGTTAACAACTCAAATCCCATTCGTGTTGGAGGGGGAAAAAAACACACAAAATCCGTAACAATCCCCCTGTTGACATGCAGAGATAAAAATGATCCATCTAAGAGGTTGAGCATAAGCTTCTGAACAACACGTTGTATTTTCACCGGTCTTTGACATGGCATCCGTTTTGGCGGGTAGTCCCGGCATTGCTGGGGCCCTCTCTGGTACCCGCGAGACCAAGCCTAGTCCCTGGCATTGTCATCCTCTATCAATCAGATGGGAAAAGGCTAACAAGATCTCCAGGCTATGTCTGCCCAGTTTGCCTAGCTGCATTACTAACATTGTTAGAAACCTCCTCTTAGCCGCCCATGGCTCAGTGTATTGTAAACTGGAGGCCGTTCCCGCTGCTGTGCCTTGACCTTAATGTTTAGCAGCAAAACGCTAACAAAAGACTGCAGCGGGATATACACTTTGTGTCTATCGAAAAATCTATTACTATTTGAAAGAGATCAAAATAAACAATTTTAATTGGAAGATTCACATCCCCTCTGGTTTCATTTCTCCCCCTCTCTCTTTCTCTTTGCTATCTTGCTCCGCGGCCCACACCCTGATTGATAATTGCTAAAGTTACAGGACCGGTTTTAGGTGTACGGCCTATAACCAGGGTGGTGTAATAATATAGAGATTTAAATGTATGTCTGTGGTGTGGCTCATTAGATTATTCCTCCACACAGAGTATCAGATCAACTGCAGTGATCCTGGACCTGGTACCTGCGGCATGCATAGCAATCAAACCTCTTCGACCTGCACTGGTGAACCTGTTTTTACTTCGCTGCTTGCCCTCTCCACTCACGCTTCCTCATTAGTGGCAGGCTCCTCGATGAGAAATTCTATCACTGATCTCTTTTTTCCCTCTCTCTCTCTCCCTATCTCTTACACTATGTTGTTTTTCCTCCTCTCTTTCTCTCTCTCTCCTTCTCTACCTCCCCTCTCTCTTTACTGTGGAACCCACTGAGGACACACAGGCATGCAACTCCTCCTAGGCGTGTCCCCCAGTACATCGTCTCTCATAGTCTCTGAGAGCCCTTACCCTTTTCTTGTTTGAATCTAAACTGGGCTGCCCTGATCTCTGGCAAGTGGAAGATGGCCTGTGGAAACAACTAGAGAAGGGTCAAGGCCCTAACAATAACACAACAAATCACTGACTCACTCTCTACTCCCACCACTAGCTAACTCACTGACTCACTAGGGCAGAGGCAACCTTGATCTTCTGAATGCTTTCGGCTTGATCAGATTGCAGCAGACATCCACGTTTACATGAGTCTCTGTGCACATTCATGTATGCATGATAAAACATGTAAATGAGGCAGTCATGTAAATTTACTTTGAAATGCACTTCACTTGGAATGAACGATATGACTTTGCTATGTGATTTGGATACTAATTATTATGCATTTTATAACAAAAAAGGTCTGTTTATGATGGAAAAATCTAAAGAGCATTAAAAAAGTGAATTACCTGAAAGACAATGACCATACTATGAGTCAGATCTGACTGAATAGAAATCCCCATCGCCATTATTACCTTTATGAATCAAGACAAACATCAACAAATCAGACAATTACACAATTAATTGAAGTGTTACCTGTAAACACCCTAGAGCTACATGATGCAATCCAGACTAAATTAAACCAATTACAATGCTAGGTGTTCTTCCCCCAGTCTCAGTCCTGTAATTATCTGTTTTTGCTCTGCAATTTGTTCTAATTGAAAATGTCAGGAACAAAAGTCTAGCACAAACAAAGCGTGGCTAATTGTGGCATACTACAATGGCTGGTGTGATGAATTAATTAGCCAGCAGGACAACAGTGTGTGTGTGTATGTGTGTGTGTATGTGTGTGTGTGTGTGTGTGTGTGTGTGTGTGTGTGTGTGTGTGTGTGTGTGTGTGTGTGTGTGTGTGTGTGTGTGTGTGTGTGTGTGTGTGTGTGTAGATACACATGGGGGCAATCAGAAAGCATAAAGGAGGGATGAGATAACGGTTGAAAAGATAGGAAGGTGTGGTGTCTGCTGCCAAAAGCACAGATGTAAAACAGTCAATTCCTTTTACTGTGGAAATTACAGGTATTTACCAGAATCCAGGTCCACTCCTGTCCGTTGTCATGACGTTGCCTGTTTGGGTACATCAAGACCCATCCCCCTCTCCCTGCCACTCCCTGCCTCCCCCTTTCCTCCTTCAACCCATGTTGTGGCCAGAGAGACGTCATAAATTCCTGAGAATCTCCTCATGGACACACAGTATAGCAGAGGGTAAAACTTTCATTGAGAACAAAGGGGTTTCTTCCACCTCACAGAACTTGAGGTACGAACAGATTTCAAGTTACGGAAAAAGTATAAAAGATCGGTGAAGATTCCAGCTATTAACTGAATCGTTTGTCACAACTTGGGAAACTCATGGGAGACTGTGTGGCTACATTACCATACCACTGTTTATATAATAGCCTCAGATATGAGGTTTACATCTAATTGTTGTATAAGATGAATGAGTGAGTATGATACTGTTTGTATAATTGTGTAATATGATTTTGGACTGTTTAATGAAGAAAAATCCAATCCCTTTTGATTTGAACTAAATCCGAGGACCCGCCCCTGAGCCCAGGCATCCTGGGACAGCCCTTTCTGCAATCCTAATAAAAACCCAACTCTGAGAAATTATCACGAGACCATGCTTTTCTCCATTAGGAGGGGAACGAAGGTTGTGTACCATTGCTGAATCTTTTAACCATATCACGTGGTTAAACTCTTAGACTATACCGACAGAATAAGAACAAGTCTTTGATATTGACTACTAGTCTGCAGCTAGGAATTCGGTATCATTGAACGCGAAGAACGACAACCGCCGAAACATCCACTCGATAACGAAACGAATGAATGTCCCTCTGAACTATCTCCTCTAACCAAGACAGAGAGAGAGAAAGACGGACGAAACTCTCCAACAGAAACAAACTTTTCTCCAGCGATCAAGACGACACACTGAGCGTAAATATATATATATTGATTGCAATTGTTCCCGAATGAGTGAGCGTTCATGTGTAAAGGATTAGCATGTCAATTTTTATAATTATGAACTCTAGTGACTTCTTGGTCGAACCCCCATTTTCCCTTTGTCTAACAAGCCGCCATGCCGGTTCAGCCCACTAGGGCATATTTCTCCTATCATTTCATGTAACCATTTTAAGTTTGTTTGTTTGTTTATGCATTTCTGTGAATTACTTAGTTAGTAATAAATAAATGATTTAAGACAATTGATGTATGGATGACTCATAGTGAAGACTGGGTTCGTGCAGATAACCAACAATTTACGACGTTTGGAATGAGACTAACGTGACGTAAAAATAAATAAATCATTAATCAGAAGATTATTGATCAGATATGAAAATACCTGAAAGGTTATATTGGGAAATTATAACTTTGTAATCTGAATATTTTCCCTGGTGCCCCAAATTCATAGTTAATTAGTTACGTTATTAATTAGTTGATCGCGTAATCCCTAATTACAGGAATCTTTGATAAAAACTAAGTCTTCAATTTAATGATAGCAAAGACACGACACCGTCCTGTCCTTCCACTCCTTTCCGTCCTTCCACTCCTGTCCTTCCACTCCTGTCCGTCCTGTCCATCCTGTCCTTCCACTCC